>NC_053028.1:591278051-591578051 GCF_003073215.2 Triticum urartu | reverse complement strand
GCCCCTTAGTCAGCGCTCCGGTTTGATGTGCGGGTATACTGGCAGTGTTGATGATCCACTGCGAAATTCCAACATCCAGCTCACCGATGAAGAAATCATAGAGGCTGTGAATAAGATGCTGAATGAACCGGAACACATCTGTGCTAAAACCTACCTGCTTCCCTTCTGTGCCACCAACAAACCGCCAGCTGTAAGAGTTTCATTTTTCTTTTTGCTGAATCTGCTGTTGATATATCTTGTCATTGTTTTAATATCAGTGTCTGTGTAACCAGGGCAACGATCCGTTTTGGAGCAAGAAACTACCGCAGGAGAAACTAGAAAAACCAGACAAACCGGAAAGGGCAACCCGGCGAAAGACTAAAGCTATGAAGAAGACTGTCCACAGGAAAAGAACCACTGCATCCTCTAATCCGGCCCCTGATGATGATGTGGATAATCCGGACCTTGAGGTAGGGCTTGACTCACGTGGCTTATTTTTCATGCATCTTATTGATGATGATATTTGTCAGGATGATGCCGAAGCCAGCCATGCTGATGCTGCAGAGGTAATTATTCTCTGTTCTGATTCAGAACCTTTGCCTTCAGTAAAAATCCGTCAGGCAAACCGGAAAGTTAAATTTTCTCATCCTCTTGCTTATTTGGATCCCAAATTTCTTATGAAGACCCAACAGCACGAAGCTCGTCGCACAACCCGGCACAACGGCCAGGTAGTTACCTCCGCCGGTTTACCGAATAGTCCGGTTCGGAAACGCTATTCAGAGGTCTCTAATTTGCTTGTCAGTGCTTGTCCTAAAGCGGGCTGCTTTCGTCAACCTCTTAATCCATCTGACTCCGATTACCAGGTTACTTCCCACTCATCCTCTGGCGAGTCATCGGCTACTCAGCTGCCACCGCTCAAAACAGTGCTTGGGTAAGCTATACATATCATAATATTTGCAGTACATCGCCTTGGAACATATGCTGTATTTGATTTTGTTATTCCTTTCAGGGCCAAGCCTAGGCCAAGCAAGAAGGTTCGCCTGGACAAAGCGGCCGAAGAGGATGCCGTCCTTGAACCGGGCAAAACACCAGATCTTGAAGCGGCTATTCTTGAGGATATACCCAATGATCCACCGCAGCAAGACGACGATCTTATTGCTGAAGAGAGACCTATTGATACCTCAAATCCTGTCAATCAGCCCACAAGCTCCATCCGGATTGTGAAATCCACCGGTCCAACAAAGCCTACTGACAAGCCAACAACCCAGTGCAAACCGGCGATACCAAGGATGATGAGGTTGTCCTTACTGGCACTGGCCATACAGAGCCAAGCAATCCTGTTGCTTTGTCCAAACATTCTGCCAAGGAAGAATTTGCTGCCTTTGGCAAAGGCAAGTGGAATGCTGATCTGGCGACTTACGCTGCTCTGAACACCCAAGATATCCATTCCGGCTACCTGAACCAGCTGTATACCAGTCTTGACTATGAAGTCGGTCTGGTTAACATGATGAAAGATAAATATGAGGTAACTTCCATATGCTCTTTCCTGCTCGTATGCTTCAATTATTGCTGACTCTCCTAGCCCCCAAGGGCCGGTTTGTAATCTTCTTTCAAACCGGGACTTACTAATATAAATCTTAATGCTTTGAAATTCGCTGATGTAGCCCCCAAGGGCCGGTTCAACTTAGCGTAGTTAAACCGGGACTTTAAGTAATTGAGATTGCCGCATCAGAATATATACGAGCAAATAGCCATTAGCCCCCAAGTGCCAAGTTGAATACTTGTATTGATCTTGGGACTTTGTAAGCAATTGAAATATGAAGATCGAATATGCATTAGCCCCCAAGTGCCAAGTGCATAACTTTTTATGTGGTTGGTACTTCAATCCTTGTACCGTTTTGCTGAATCATATAACTGTCTGCATGCAGGCTGAGCTGAAAACGAAAGAAAGCCAAGTCGCCGATCTCCAAGATAATCTGAAATCCCAACAAGCTGAAACCTCCAAAGCAAAAGAGGAATTAACCAGCGCTTTAAGCGCCATGGAACAGCTTAAGGAGAACTTCAAGAAGAAGCGGGCAGATTGGGCCACTGAAAAATCTGCTTTAATCAAACGAGCAGAAGATGCGGAGGATGCACTAAAACCGGTGGCGGATGAACTGACCAGCATAAAGCGGCACGTGCATGCCATGACCACTACTATCTTTGGTAAGCCGGTTTGACTTCTGAACTGATTCTGCCGTCTTATAGAGCTGCCGGTTTGTTAACCCTTTATGATATTTCAGGGACACGCATTGGTCACTTGGGGTCAGATGTGCGGAAGAAATTGAAAGCCGCCTATATGTTGGTCGAACAACTGTACACTGGTGCACAGCGGATCATCTGTACTGCATCCCACAACAAGCCGGCACCCACCTTGATTCAGGACACTCTGATGAAACTGCCGGTGCTTCCTGCCCGGGTTGAAGAGCTGAAGAAATCTGCTGCTCGAACCGGTGCGATCAATGCCTTAATCCGGGCAAAAGCTTGGGTGCCGGATTTTGATCCTATTGAAGCGGCTCAGGGCTATCCCAGCTTGAAGGAAGACGGGTCAGAGTTTGGTGAAGCGGATCTGCGAGCAATAAACCGGGAGGTGCATTCGCTAGCTTGTCAATTGGCTGAAGAAGCAGACTTGTCTCATTATCAAGCCCAATATGACAATCAAAACAAGCGAATAGCTGCACCAATTCATGAAGCGGAAAATCTTATCCCTCCAATCTGTAAGCATACTTACGCTCCCGATATTGACCCGTCGTTGTTGATCCATGATGAAGCTGTTTTCAAGCATTAATGGAAATCGACTGGACAACTGTTGATTTCCAGCCGCTGGGTAGAGAAACTGAAGCTGAAGCGGCGCAGGATGACCCACAACCATCAGGCCTGGCTGGTGACCAAGCTTGAACCGGAAGCTGGTTTAAAACTGCTTCTCCTTTGCGAAAAACAATGATCTTATTATGGGCACCGTGTTGCCTTGTAATAGGCTAGCTGATACTTTTGATGTTGACATGCCTTCGTGTAATAGGCTAGAACAACTCCGTGTAACCACACATGATGTAAAAGAACAGATACCCCGCTTTAGCTGAGGTTCCGGTTTATTATATTTAATCATAATATATACATCGTCCGTAATATGTACATAAGTAGAGCCAATGGCTCAGGTATAGTAAGGCCGAAGATGAGCTATGTTCCACGGCCTGTTGGTCTCCTCCTCTGATGTACGTGAGTCTTTATGCTCTCGAATATCGATCAGATAGTATGACCCGTTGTGCAGATTCTTGCTGACCACGAAAGGCCCCTCCCAAGGTGGGGATAGCTTATGCATATCAGTCTGATCTTGGATGAGCCGAAGCACCAAATCTCCTTCCTGAAAGGTTCTGGTTCTGACTCGGCGACTGTGATAACGACGAAGATCCTGTTGGTAAATCGCCGAGCGGGCAGCTGCTATGTCACGTTCTTCATCCAACAGGTCCAAAGCGTCTTGCCGTGCTGTCTCATTGTCCGCTTCAACATAAGCCGCCACACGGATGAATCATGACGGATATCACTGGGGAGAACCGCCTCCGCTCCGTAAACCATGAAGAAGGTGTGTATCCTGTTGATCTGTTGGGTGTAGTATTGATGCTCCATAACACAGATGGTAACTCTTCTACCCAACAACCCGGTGTTCTCTGCAAAGGAACCATAAGCCGGGGCTTGATGCCTCTCAAGATCTCTTGATTAGCCCTTTCTGCTTGACCATTGGACTGTGGTGTGCCACCGATGAAACGTCGAGCCGGATGTGCTCCCGTTCGCAGAACTCCTTCATGGCACCTTGGACAAATTGGTACCATTATCTGTGATGATACTGTGTGGAAAGCCAAACCGGAAAATCACTTTTTTGATGAACTGAACCGCCGTGGCCGCATCACACTTGCTAACAGGTTCTGCCTCCACCCACTTTGTAAACTTGTCAACCGCCACCAGGAGGTGGGTCTTCTTATCTTTGGACCTTTTGAAAGGCCCAACCATATCCAGCCCCCAAGTCGCAAATGGCCAAGTAATTGGAATCATTCTCAATTCTTGAGCCGGTACATGAGCACGTCTTGAAAACCTTTGGCAACCATCACATCGTCTGACCAGATCCTCCGCATCAGCATGAGCAGTTAACCAATAGAAGCCATGGCGAAACGCTTTAGCCACCAGAGATTTTGAACCGGCGTGGTGACCACAATCTCCTTCGTGGATCTCACGCAAAATTTCACGGCCTTCTTCAGGAGACACACAGCGTTGAAACGCCCCTGACACACTGCAATGATGCAACTCGCCGTTGATAATAGTCATGGACTTGGATCGCCGGATTATCTGTCGGGCCAGAGTCTCATCCTCTGGTAACTCGCCCCGGTTCTTGTACGCCAGGTAAGGAAGCGTCCAATCCAGAATAACATGAAGAGCTGCCACCAATTGAGCCTCCGGATCAGGAATAGCCAAATCCGCTTCACCAGGGATCTTGACCGACGGGTTGTGCAGCACATCCAGAAAAACATTGGGCGGGACCGGTTTGCGCTGAGAGCCCAGCCGGCTTAAAGCGTCCGCCGCTTCATTTTTCCGTCCGGTCCACGTGGTCCACCTGATAGCCTTTAAAATGACCTGCAACAATATCCACCTCACGATGACTATGCTGCCATGAGTGGGTCCTTGGAGTCCCAAGTGCCAGACACTTGCTGAGCCACGAGTCCGAGTCACCGAAGCACTTAACTCGACTTAGATTCATCTCCTTAGCCATCCGGAGACCATGGAGCAAGGCTTCATACTCAGCTGCATTGTTAGTACAAGGGAACATTAAGCGGAGAACATAACAAAACTTATCACCTCGTGGGGAAGTTAATACGACTCCAGCCCCCGAGCCTTCCAATTGCCTGGATCCGTCAAAATGGATGGTCCAATATGTGTGATCCGGCTTTTCTTCAGGTGCTTGCATTTCCGTCCAATCATTGATGAAATCAACAAGTGCTTGAGACTTAACCGCCGTCCGAGGCACATACTTCAAACCGTGCGGCCCAAGCTCTATAGCCCACTTGGCAATCCGGCCAGTTGCTTCCCGGTTCTGGATGATATCCCCCAAAGGAGCAGAACTGACCACCGTAATTGGGTGCCCTTGGAAGTATTGTTTAAGCTTCCGGCTTGCCATAAAAACTCCATACACCAGCTTCTGCCAATGCGGATACCTTTGCTTGGACTCAATGAGTACCTCGCTGATATAATAGACCGGACGTTGAACCGGATGCTCCTTACCTGCCTCCTTTCGCTCCACCACAATAGCCACGCTGACCGCCGAGCATTAGCAGCAACATATAGCAGTAACGGCTCCTTGTCAATGGGAGCGGCGAGCACAGGCGGATTGGCCAATTGCCGCTTTAAGTCCTCAAATGCTTCATCAGCAGCAGAACTCCAGACAAACTGATCCGTCTTCTTCAACATCTGATACAAAGGGATTGCCTTCTCACCAAGACGACTGATAAACCGGCTTAACGCGGCAATCCGGCCTGCCAGGCGTTGAACATCATTGATACACTTCGGTTTAGCCAGGGAGGTGATGGCTGTGATCTTCTCCGGATTAGCCTCAATTCCCCTATTGGACACCAGAAAACCCAATAACTTGCCCGCCGGTACACCAAAGACGCACTTGTCCGGATTAAGCATCATCTTGTATGTCCTCAGGTTATCAAAGGTTTCCTTCAAATCATCAATCAGAGTCTCCTTCTCCCTGGATTTAACCACGATATCATCCACGTAAGCATGTACATTACGGCCAATCTGTTTGTGAAGACAATTTTGCACACACCGTTGATAAGTTGCCTGGGCACTCTTGAGCCCAAAGGGCATAGACACATAGCAGAAGGCTTCAAAGGGAGTTATGAACGCCATCTTCTCCTGGTCCTTAACTGCCATTTTGATCTGATGATAGCCAGAATATGCATCCAAAAAACTTAAACGCTCACAACCCGCCGTAGCATCAATAATTTGATCAATACGGGGGAGGGCAAAAGGATCTGCTGGACAAGCCTTATTAAGATCTCTGTAATCCACACACAAGCGCCAGGTGCCGTTTTTCTTAAGGACCAGCACCGGATTGGCAAGCCACTCAGGGTGAAAAACTTCAACAATAAAGCCAGCTGCTAAGAGCCTGGCTACCTCTTCTCCAATTGCCTTGCGTCTTTCTTCGTTAAACCGGTGAAGGAACTGTTTCACCGGTTTGTATTTAGGATCCACATTAAGGGTGTGCTCAGCGAGTTGCCTCGGTACACCTGGCATGTCAGAGGGCTTCCATGGAAAAATGTCCCGATTCTCACGGATGAACTCGATGAGCGTGCTTTCCTATTTTGGATCCAAGTTGGCACTGATGCTGAACTGCTTGGACGAATCGCCAGGTACAAAGTCAACAAGCTTAGTTTCTGCTGCCGATTTGAACTTCAGGGCCGGATCATGCTCCATAGTTGGCTTCTTTAATGGAGTCATGTCCGCCGGATCAACATTGTCCTTATAATACTTCAGCTCCTCGGTGGCACAAACCGACTCTGCATAGGCCGCATCTCCTTCCTCGCACTCCAAAGTGACTTTGCGGCTTCCATGAACCGTTATTGTCCCCTTGTGACCCGGCATCTTGAGCTGCAAATACACATAACAGGGCCATGCCATAAACTTGGCATAGGCCGGTCGCCCAAACAGGGCGTGATATGGGCTTTGGATTTTCACCACTTCAAACGTCAATCTCTCCGACCTGGAATCATGATCATCCCCAAAGGCCACTTCCAGAGCTATCTTACCAACAGGATATGCTGATTTGCCAGGTACTACACCGTGGAACACCGTATTAGACGGTTTGAGATTTTTATCTGTTAGCCCCATACGACGGAAGGTCTCATAGTACAGGATATTAATGCTACTCCCTCCATCCATGAGCACTTTGGTGAACTTGTAACCTCCCACCTAAGGCGCCACCACCAGAGCCAACTGACCTGGATTATCAACCTAGGAAGGGTGATCCTCTCTGCTCCATATGATTGGTTGTTCATACCAGCGTAGATAACGGGGTATGGCCGGTGCAACAGAGTTGATCGCCCGCCTCTGAACCTTCCGGTCTCGCTTGTCCAAGCTAGTGGTGAAGACATGGTACCGCCCACTACTCAACTGCTTTGGGTTGCTCTGGTAACCTGACTGTTGCTGCTGTTGGTTGTAACCACCCTGGTTGTTCTCACTATTTGGATTATTATGTCTGCCCAGATTACCATTAAATCCTGAACCGGAATTTCCTCCACCGTAACCCGGCCCAGACCCTGAGCCACCGCCAGAGCCGTGATCATACCGCAAAGCATTAGAATTCTTGAACTCCTGCATAATGAAGCAATCCTTCCAAAGGTGGTTTGCTGGCGCCTCCTTCGTCCCATGTCTTGGACAGGGCTGGCTCAGTAGATAGTTTAGGCGGTCCGGGTTAGGGTTGGGTGCCCCGTTGCAATTTTTCGGTTTACCCTTGCGTCGCTGGCCATTATCCTGCATGTCGGTATTAGCCACAAAGTCCATGTTACCATCCGCTTTACATTTTCCTCCACCACCATTACCTGCCTAGTGATGCTGCTGACCTTTGGAGTTGTTGTTCCTCTTTCCCTTCCCTGCCTTGTCATCATCAGATTCGGGATCCTTGGTACTATCAGAATCATCATACTTTACCAAAGCAGCCATGAGGGTTCCCATGTCAGTGCAATGACGCTTCATCCGTCCCAACTTCAACTTTAGGGACCCTAACCGGCAGTTGCCTTCTAGGGTTAATACAGCGGTGTCAGCGTTGATGCGGTCTGATGAATGCAACACTTGTGAAACCCGACGCACCCAATGAGTCGTCGATTCCCCTTCCTCCTGGACGCAGGCAGCTAAGTCCACTATTGACATAGGCTGTTTACATGTATCCTTGAAATTGCTGATAAACTGTGCTCGTAATTGGGCCCATGAACTGATATAATTAGCCGGCAAGCTTTTTAACCAAGTACGGGTCGTTCCTTCAAGCATCATGGTGAAGTATTTCACACACGCCGCCTCATCCACATCAAGCATCTCCATGGCCATCTCATAGCTCTCCACCCATGTCTCTAGAGGTTTAGCCGCCGTGTAATTTGGTACTTTGCGCGGGCCATTGAAATCCTTGGGCAGGCGCACATTGCGTAAAGCGGGGACAAGGCAAGGCACCCCCAAAGAACTAGAAGTAACTCCTGGTTCGATCGAGATAGTTGGACGAACCGGCGTGAGCTACCGAGCCTGATGCTGTGCGGCTAACTCGGCCTCCCTGCGCGCTCGGGCCCGGTCTACCACTTCCCGAGCGTTATCAGCACCACCCGCCGGGTTGTTGCCACGGGGTGCTCCACGTCGTTCATTACTCGACACTGCCGGTTCATCCATATGTCTGCTATAGCTCCGACTTGGACGGGGGGTCGAGTGGATCCGGTCACGGCTGTACAAGTATGCTTCCTGTTGGACCAAAGCTATCCTCAGAAGCTCCTTGACCCATCGCGTCTCTACTGCCTGCGGCGAGTCACCTTCAATTGGAATGGCCTCCAGCCATGCAGCAGCGGCGACGAGATTGTCCATTGGGTTGGAGTAGTGACCCGGAGGTGTTAAAACAGCCTGAGGTATAACGGTGTTTTGACGAGGGGGGTCCATCCGACGAGGCTGAGCCGGCTCACCGGTCCCAGGATCTTCTGCCCGGTTTCCCTCCAGTGGATTACCGGTTCCTGCTCCTGGGGTGTTGAAAAGGTCTCTGGCCTCGAAAACCGGAGGCAAACGGGATCGGTACTTCCTCCTCATGACTTCCTGCGATGCGCTTTGGTCCAACATGAGCCTGTAGGCTTGTGCGTCTAGAGCGGCCCGCTCTGTGGCCATCCTGGTGTCCTCAGCTGCCAGATCCGCCTTGGCCTGAGTGATCTGTTCCTTTATCTTTGCAATTTCTGCGTTGTGGACGTCCTGATCCGCCGGATTAGCTTCCGCAATAAGTATAGCCAATGCATCAAATAGCTCTGCTAGAACTTGAGCCGGCAGGCGCACAGGGCCTCCTGCCCCGGCAGCCGTCGCCGCTGCTGAACCGGAGGTTGTTGCCACAGCGGTCAAAGAATGAAGCACTGCTTGTGTGCCGGCCATGAATATTCCAACTCAGTTGGGCAGATCAGAGGGGTCCGAAATACTGTCGCCATCGGAACAACCCCCAACCCGGCCATCTTGTAGCTGATAAAGAGATTCTGTTTCTCCGGTCGATGACTCGCCATCGGAACAAATGACGGTCTCGCCGCGAGATTCCGATCCATCCTCATAACTTCCTCCATGGATGACTCCCACGAAGGCACGCTTCATGGCCGGTTTAACTCGGGCCGATCGCGCACGCTGAGCCGTCTCGACGAGGTCGGTGCAGATGTTCGGCTCAGGGCCCGGTTCACCGATCTTGCCAATGAAAACGTGAATGCCACCAAAGGGGAGCTGGTACCCGTACTAAACTGAGCCGGCCTCGGGGCCCCAGCCTGCATCGTCGATGTAGAGCTTGCCGCGACGACTCTTAGTCATCCGGCCTACGGCGTAGCCCTCGAGTCCTTCGACGCGGCCCTCCAAGAACTTGAAACCATCGTGCGATAGCCCCACGGTGGACGCCAACTGTCGTGGTTTTGCCATGGCAGATGTCCTAGAGAAAGGACTTAGTCGTGGACCATCGCGACGGGTTAGCTTGAAGGGGTTAAAGCGGACACAGGGACGCAAGAGAGTTATACTAGTTTGGCCCCTTCGATGAAGGTAAAAGCCTACGTCTAGTTATGATGGAATTGATGGGGTTTCGATGACTAGGGAGCAAACAAGCTTCGCCTATGTCTCGAGTTGTTGTCTCTTGTCCTTGAACCGCCGCCGGGTCGTCCCCTTATATACACGGGTGACGCCCGTCGGTTTACAGAGTCCCAATACCGGCTCATAGATGTGTTCGGTTTGGTCTCTACTTATTCCTAACTTACAATACAAGTTAACTACCAACGCCGGTTTACAGCTACAGGCCTTGAACCGACCATGGGCCTTGAGCCCTTATCTGCCTTCTCGGGCTTTAACATACTTAACTACTGACGAAGTTAATCCGTCCCAGTTACGCCGGTTTACGCCCAGTAGTAATATCCCCAACAGATACAGATAACAATAGTCCAGACCCGGCAAAAATACCCGATACCGAACACTCTGACACAATCGGAGGCTCCACTCCGAAATAACACCTTCAGCCCACGTAATAATGGTCGTCATTGCCCCATTGACAGAACCATTCCTGGCCTACCTAACTATACATGAACTTCCGGAGGACCAAAATGAGGCACGTTGCATAGTGCGGCGATCCAAGGCCTACAGGGTCCATGAGGGTGTAACGCCCTTGATGCGGCTATATCTCCTACGTGTGGAAGCATGACTTAGAGGGATAACCGCATTGAAATCAATGTCGCAAGTGAGGTAATCTTCACAACAACCCATGTAAATAAATAAAGGGGAAAAGGTACATAGTTGGCTTACACTCGCCACGTCACACAAATACATAAATAAGTCATTACATTCATACAATACACTCATGGTCCGACTACGGTACCAAAATAAAGATCAACCCCAAATGCGACAAAGTCCTCGATCGCCCCAACTGGGCACCACTACTGATCATCTGGGAATGACACGTAGTAACGGCGAGAGTCTTCATCGAACTCCCACTTGAGCTCGGTCATATCATCTGGAATGGTATCATCGGTCCCTGCATCTGGTTTGGAAGTAATCTGTGAGTCACGGGGACTCAGCAATCTCGCACCCTCGCGATCAAGACTATTTAAGCTTATAGGTAAGGTAAAGGTATGATGTGGAGCTGCAGCAAGCAACTAGCATATATGGTGGCTAACATATTCGCAAGAGAGAGCGAGAAGAGAAGGCAAAAGCACGGTCGAACAACTATGATCAAGAAGTGATCCTAGAACAACCTACGTCAAGCATTACTCCAACACCGTGTTCACTTCTCGGACTCCGCCGAGAAGAGACCATCACGGTTACACACGCAGTTGGTGCATTTTAATTAAGTTAAGTTTCATGTTATCTACAACTGGACATTAACAAATTCCCATCAGCCCATAACCGCGGGCACGGCTTTTGAAAGTTCAAAACCCTGCAGGGGAGTCCCAACTTAGCCCATCACAAACTCTCACGGTCAACGAAGGATATTCCTTCTCCCAAGACAATCTGATCAGACTCGGCATCACGGTTACAAGACATCCTCGACAATGGTAAAACAAGCCCAGCAAGACCACCCGTTGTGCCGACAAATCCCGATAGGAGCTGCACATATCTCGTTCTCAGGGCACACCAGATAAGCTAACCGTACGGGAGCCAACGTAACCCAAGTTGCCAAGGGACGGCCCCGCACGGTGCTCTGGGTTGGACCAACACTTAGAGAAGCACTGGCCCGGGGGTTTAAAATAAAGATGACCCTTGAGTCCGCGAAACCCAAGGGAAAAGGCTAGGTGGCGAATGGTAAAACCAAGGTCGGGCCTTGCTGGAGGAGTTTTATTCAAGGCGAACTGTCAAGGGGTTCCCATTATAACCCAACCGTGTAAGGAACGCAAAATCCGGGAACATAACACCGATATGACGGAAACTAGGGCGGCAAGAGTGGAACAAAACACTAGGCATAAGGCCGAGCCTTCCACCCTTTACCAAGTATATAGGTGCATTAAGATAAACAAGATAATATGGTGATATCCCAACAATAAACAATGTTCCAACAAGGAACGATCTCCAATCTTCACCTGCAACTAGCAAAGCTATAAGAGGGGCTGAGCAAAGCGGTAACATAGCCCCACAACGGTTTGCTAGGACATGGTGGGTTAGAGGTTCGACATGGCAATATGGGAGGCCTGATAAGCAAGTGGTAGGTATCGTAGCATAGGCATAGCAAAAGAGCGAGCATCTAGCAAGCAAAGATAGAAGTAATTTCGAGGGTATAGTCATCTTGCCTGCAAAGTTGTCAGAGTTGCCTTGATCCTCGTAAGTGAACTCAACGGGCTCCTCGTTCACAAACTCATCTCCCAGCTCTACCCAAACAAGAACAACAAGCCAACGGAGCACAATCAACCACGTGCAATGCTCAACCAACATGATGCAACATGATATGATATGCGGGATGCGGTATGTGATGCATATGCAAGATTTGCAAAAGAATGATTGAACCTTGCCTCAACATGGAAAACCAAGAGTGCCACTAGAAAGGTGAGTTGATTTCGTTTGAAATCGATATAAAGATCACCGGAATTGGATGAACGGTTTGGAAATGGCAAGCAAAACAAATATGGCACTGGTCTGCGATAATCAGCAAGTAGCCAACTAAATGCATCAAGATAAATATGCTACAACACTCAAACATGACAACAAAATACATGGTAGGGATCCACTCATGAAGCTTGACAAAAGATGAACACTGAGCTACGGCTAATTCATCCATTAACAGGTTCAAACAAGCATGGCAAAAGTGCAAATGATAACAGGTTTCAGACTTAGTGAAATTAACACAAGTCTGGAATTTATCATCAGGAAGCAATCTTTAGAGCATGAATACTATATGCTACAGAAACTTAACATGGAAAAGCAAGGCATGGCATGAAGCTACTCAAAGCACTTAACAAAAGTACCTTAGTGACCTTGAGTCAAAAGGGGTCAGAAAATACAATTGCAAGCATGTGAACATGGCAAAAACATAAACAGATTCAGACTTTCTGAAATACTGGAGCATGCAAAATAGTTAACGAGTAGGCATGTTTACGATCTCAACGCACTTACTACAGAGCATGGCATGACAATATAAGCATACACCCATCAAGAAGACATGGCATAGAAGCTATACATGGCAAGAACAACAACATAGCATGCACGGATCAATAGCAACATCCTCGGCAAAATCGCTAAACATGTCAACAATCTGCCAGGATCATTTTATAGCAAAAGTAGAGCTCGATTGACTCAAGCTAGGTTGCTCCATAAATGCAAACAAAGACATGGATGGATAGAGCACCACAATATTAACAAAACATCCTTACTGATCATCCTCAAAAGAGGCACAGATCACTAGGAAACAACATGAACATATGGCATAAAGACAAAAACAGGACAAGGACTTAGAGAAATTCTAAGTCCCTGAAATCAGCATCAACGATTACGCTACTTTGCATGCTTGTGCTAGTCACCACAAAGATCACAAAAATACATGGCGTACACCCTGTAAAGATGGCATGGCATTCAACAAAACACATGTAGAGCTCAGGATCATAGCATGCACACATTCATCATGGCAAAAATGACAAAGGCCATTTGCTGAAACAAATCTGACAAATTCATCACATAGTCCTCTTCCGACAGCATTTCGGGCATCAAGGTGAGCTCAAATGAAAATGATGCAATGAGATGAAATGATGTACTCATCGAGACGAACATTGTGATATGTTACACGCATGAATCGGATCTACGGATGCAGAGTTATGGCATGCGGAAAAATGCTAAAAAGTTAGGGTTACGGGAAGAAAAGTCAACCGAGATCTAGATCCAGATCCAGCCGGCGCGGATCCCGAGGTTCGCCAGGACAGTAACTGCCGGAGTTGTCGGAGATCGTCGGAGGAGCATGGAGGGGTCGCCGGGGACCTGCCGGAGTGCGGTCGGGGATGATGGCCGCGGTGGCGGCACCGGTCTCGGGCGGCGCGGCGAGGCAAGCGTCGGCGGGCGGCGGGGTGAGCACCGGCGGTTGAGGAGGCGGCGGCCGGGGTCGTCGTCGCCAGTGATGGCGCGCGGCGGCTCCGGGTTGCCGGCCGCAGGAAAGACGAACGGCGGCGCAAGCGAGTGGCTCCGGGCCTCGGGGGCCTCCCACGGGTCGAGCGGGTCGGGCGGCGGCGCGACGAAGTGGGGCTTCAGATGGGACAGGTGGCGCGTGGCGATTGGCGGCGGCGGTGTGTCCGGGTGGCGGCGGACATGTCCGGCGGTGGCGCGAGGATTTTTTTAGGGTTAGGGGTTGGAGAGACCAGAAATTTCGGAGGAGGGGCTAGTTTTATAGGTAGAGGGAGCTAGGAAGGTCCAAATGAGGTGCGGTTTGCGGGCACGCGATCATGATCGAACGCTCTAGATGATGGAGAGGGTGTAGGTGGGTTTTGGGCCAAATTCGAAGGGTGTTGGGCTGCAACACTCATGAGGCCTTCTCGGTCCCTCGGTTAACTGTTGGAGTATCAAACAAAGTCCAAATGGCATGAAACTTGACAGGCGATCTACCGGTAGTAAACCAAGGCCGCATGACAAGTCTCGGTCCAATCCGAAAACGTTTAACACCCGCACACGAAAAGAGGTAGAAAGGACCATGGGAGGACATAGGAGCGCCGGAATGCAAAACGGACAATGGGGAAAAAGTTTGGATGTATGAGACGAACACGTATGCAAATGCAATGCACATGATGACATGATATGAGATGCATGACAAAGACAACAACACACGGAGACAAAAACGCGACAACGATGAAATAAAATAACTTAGTGCCGGAAATGGCAAGAGTTGGAGTACAAATAAGGTAAATTACATTCGGGATGTTACAACACTCCAACACTCCACCACACTTAGAACGGAGGTGATCCTCGCGTTCCTAGGTGGCTTCATGGTCGGAATGGTGTGACCACTTGACTTTGACGAATTTGATTGACTTGTTGCGAGTCTTGCGCTCAGCTTCTTCAACGATGGCAACGGGGTGCTCATGATAAGACAGGTCTTCTTAGAGATCAACGTCTTCGAAGTTGACGGTGCGATCAGGGGTCTTGCAGCACTTGCGGAGTTGAGACACGGGGAACACGTCGTGCACGTTTGCAAAGTTGGAGGGAAGCTCAAGTTGATAGGCGAGATCGCCTCTCTTGCTGACGATCTTGAAAGGACCCACGTATCTAGGGGCAAGCTTCCCTTTGATATCGAAGAGACGAGTACCTTTCATTGGAGAGACGCGGAGGTAAACATGGTCTCCGATCTCGTAAGGCAAATCACGATGCTTACTATCATAGTAGCTCTTCTGGCGCGATTGCGCAGCTTTGAGATTATCACGAATGACTTTGCACATTTCCTCTGCCTCTGTCATCAAGTCATTTCTAAGAAGTTGATGTTCACCAGTCTCTCACTAGTTAAGAGGAGTACGGCACTTCCTGACATAGAGAATTTCAAATGGGGCCTGCCCGAACTCCCTTGGAAGCTGTTGTTGTAGGAGAACTCGGCATATGGAAGACAATCTTCCCACTTCATACCGAAGGAGATAACGCAAGCCCTGAGCATATCTTCAAGAATCTGATTGACACGCTCGACTTGGCCACTAGTTTCGGGATGAAAAGTTGTGCTAAAACGGATGTTGGTGCCCATGGCCTTCTGAAAAGAATCCCAGAACTTCAAGGTGAAGATGCTGCCATGATCTGAAGAAATCAACTGCGGAATGCCGTGTAGAGAGACAATCCGAGAGGTATATCGCTCTGCCAACTGAGCTGCTGTGATTGATTCTTTGATAGGAAGGAAATGAGCCACTTTAGTGAGTTTGTCGATGACAACGAATATAGCATCATTGCCACGCTTGGACTTTGGAAATCCAGTCACGAAGTCCATCTCAATGTGGTCAAACTTCCATTCTGGAATGGCAAGAGGTTGGAGGAGACCAGCTGGTCGTTGGTGTTCTGCCTTCACTCTTCTACAGACATCACATTCATTCACGAACTGAGCAATCTCGCGCTTCATTCGAGTCCACCAATACGACTCCTTGAGGTCATGGTACATCTTTGTACTTCTCGGGTGGATGCAGAGGAGTGAATTGTGAGCCTCGTTCATAATGACTTTGCGAAGATCACCTTTAGGCACAACAATGCGATCCTCGAAGAATAGAGTATCCTTGTCATCAAGGCGATAGCACTTGTACTTGGGTTGACTCTTGGCAATCCCAATCTTTACCATCTTCACCATAGCATCAAGAAGTTGAGCCTCGCGAATCTGATCTTCCAAAGTAGGAGAGACTTGGAGGTTGGCGAGGAAACCTTGAGGAACAACTTGCAGATTGAGTTTGCGGAAAGCTTCACAAAGCTCGGGTTGGTAAGGATTGATAATGAAACTGTTGCAGTAAGCCTTCCTTCTCAATGCGTCAACAATTACATTGGCCTTGCCTGGAGTATATTCGATGCTCGGATTATACTCTTGAATCAATTTGACCTAACGAGTCTGCCTGAGGTTGAGATTAGGCTGAGTGAAGATGTACTTGAGACTCTTGTGATCAGTGAAGATGTCCACTTTTCTTCCCAATAAGAGATGTCTCCAAGTTAAAAGAGCATGCACAACTGCCGCCAATTCGAGGTCATGAGTGTGGTAGTTCTTTTTATTGGGCTTCAACTGGCGAGAGGTATAGTCCACAACTTTCTTCTCTTGCATCAACACTGCGCCAAGACCTTGAAGGGAGGCATCACAGAAGACCTCGAATGGTTTGGATTCATCAGGAGGAGTCAGAACTGGAGCAGTGACTAACTTCTCTTTCAGGGTGTTGAAAGTGATGTCACATTCTGGAGACCAAACATACTTGACGTGCTTCTGGAGAAGGTTGGAAAGCGGCTTTGCGATCTTAGAGAAGTTCTCAACGAACCTTCGACAATAGCTTCCGAGACCAAGGAAGCTGCGGAGTTGCTTCACGTTCTGAGGTGGTTCCCAATTCACAATTTCAGACACCTTCTCAGGATTCACCGCTATGCCCTTGGTAGAGATGATATGCCAAAGATAGAGAACCTCATCGAGCCAAAACTCGCACTTTGAAAACTTGGCATAGAACTGATGTTCTCTGAGCTTATCCAGCACCAAACGCAAGTGCTTGGCATGATCCTCCTTGTTCTTGGAAAAGACCAAAATGTCATCGAGATAGACCAAGACAAAGTCATTTGTGTAGGGGTTGAAGATGAAGTTCATCATTCGGGAGAATGTTGGCTGAGTGTTGACGAGGCCAAAAGACATGATAGTGTATTCATATGAACCATTTTTGTTCTGAATGCTGTCTTGGGGATATCTTGTTCACGAATGTGAATCTGGTGATAGCCCATACGGAGATCAAGCTTGGAGAATACTTGAGCACCTTTGAGTTGTTCTAACAGCTCGTTGATGTTGGGAAGTGGGTACTTGTTCTTTATGGTCTTCTTGTTCAATGGACGGTAGTCAACACAGAGTCGGTCCGTTCCATCCGTCTTCTTCACAAAAAGAACTCCACAACCCCACGGAGAAGAACTAGGTCGGATGAGACCCATTCGCTCTTGAATATCGAGTTGCTTCTTCAGCTCCTTCAACTCTTCAGGTCCAAGCTTGTAAGGACGTTTGCAAACAGGTTCCGTGCCAGGCTCAAGATGGATGACAAATTTAACTGGCCGGTGCGGAGGCATTCCTGGAAGCTCTTCTGGAAAGACATCTTGATATTCGCAAATGACTGGAATTTGAGAGATGGCATCCAGCTCACCCTTCTCATTGAGAGAAAACAGACGGATGGTATCGTCATTAGCGGCAAAGACAATTATATCCTCAGAAGAATGAGGCAATTGAATTTGCCTGGCAGCACAATCAAGCTGAGACTTGTGCTTAGAAAGCCAATCCATTCCGAGAATACGATCAATATCTGAGTTACCAAGGACCATTGGAGAAGCCAGAAACTTGAAGTCGCCCATCATGGTAGAAACATCCGGGACTATCGAAGTAGCCCTCATAGACTTAGCCAGAGAAACCACTCCCATAGGTTTACCCAACATTTACGAAACGAAGTCATGGTTGGAAACAAATGATCTTGACATGAAACAATGTGATGCACCAGTGTCAAAAAGAACTTTTGCAGGAGTAGAGTTAACTGGAAAGTTACCCATAATCACATCTGACGAGTCCTCTGCCTGAGCTGCATACAACAAGCTGACCTTGGCGTTCTTGGGGTTATGCTTGACCACTGTAGTGCTGGAAGATCTCACAAGAGGAGGAGGAGGGAGACGCCTCTGATTGAAGAATTTGTTAGCATAGTGACCCTTCTGTTGGCACTTGTTGCACGTGACCTCCGAGAGAGGACGATGATATGGAGCACTTGATCTTGGAGCTTGAGACGAAGTCTTGTTCTGAAAGCCAGGGTTGGGGGGGTGGGAATATCCACTGCCACCTTTGCTCTTCTGCTGATAAGGCTGACGGAACGGAGGAGGAGGAAGCCAATACTTTTGCTGCTTAGCCACTTGAGTTGAGGAAGAAGGAGTTGCATCTCTGACTCGCTTCTTGAAAGCATCGCACTCCAGTTGGGCAGCCTCTTGCTTCATTGCCATATTATAAAACTCACCGTACTTCTTGGGCTCAAAGAGGACGAGAGCTAGTTGGAGTTCTTCTCTGAGACCACCCCTAAACTAGTATATCATGCTCTTCTCGTCAGGGACGTCCTACTTAGCAAAACGGGCGAGCTTCTGAAACATGATGTTGTACTGGTAAACAGACATAGTGCCTTGCTTTAGGTTGTGGAATTCCTCACGCTTGCTCTCAACCACACTCTGAGGAATATGATGAGCTTTGAAGTCTTGAAGGAATTCATCCCAGGTAATCGCACGGCCTCCTCTAGAATCTTTGTACTACTAAAACCATTATGCAGCTTGGTCTTTGAGTTGGAAGGAGGCAAACTTGACAAAGTCCTCAGGTCTGACGTTACTACACTCAAAATGCTTACATATGTCCACGAGCCAATCATCAACGTCTGTTGCCTCAACACAATTGCTGAAGGTCTTTGGCTGGTTAGCGAGGAACTGGTTGAGTGTAGCAAACTGATTCTGATTGTTACCATGGCCCTGGTTGCGCTCTTGAAGAATTTGCATGATCAGCTGCGTGTTTGCATTGGTAGCGGCCATCACAGCTTGCCATGCCTCCGGAGGTGGAGGTGGTAGTGGCGGATTAGGATTCAGAGTCGTGCGCGTTGGAGGAGCCATCCTGAAGAGGGTGACATCCATTAGCATATTGATAGATAAATAATGAAGCTGAATCAAAAGGATAGAAATTGCAACTTATAGTCTTCACATCCGAACAAAATGAACGAATGCATTCCACTTGAAATGGTCACATTTCCATAAATTGAGAAGCCACTTAGAATTTAGGTAGAAGAATAAACAAGGTACTGACAAGAATGAATACTTGGTGAGGATTACCCAATCCCAATCCAAATATCCGTGGAAGAAGAACTAGAGCTACAAGAATTCCCACCTATGAAACTCCCGAACATTTCCGGTTATGCATGCACGTGTTGGGGATACAGGGGAAGCATAATTCTCACCCAAATCTAGCAAATCCTACATCCAGCTGTATCCATCCTTCAACACATATCCGAGAAACCTTCGGAAATCATTTACCTCACCCTTCGAAAAGCATCCGTTATACAAGTTATGGCAATACTCTCGAACTCCCGCCCAGTACTGGGTGGCGTCGAGGTTAACTCACCAACAACTGCATAAAAGAGAGTTTCGATGTCGGCGAAACTCAGGTATTCTAGAATCTCAATGATAAAATTGTGACGACAACACCTCAGAGCTCAACTCCCTGGGACACTGCCACAACCCCTAAATGACAGGAGGCACCAAGAACAATGTTCTCGTCACAAAACCATTGGAAAGATTCTAAGATACCCGCGTGATCCTAAATTTTTTTAGTGAAATTTCAGAAGAGAAGAGTCAAAACTCTACATTAGGATGCCTCACCAGAGCGACGAAGGGACTGAGGAGTAAAAAGAATTGCTAACTCTCTGATATATAATTCCTAAATGACTCAAAATATTTTTCTAGACTCAACAACGCCAACGATTCGATCAAGCAGGGGGCTCCTAAGGTCGGGGAAGGCTCTGATACCAAGTTGTAATGCCCTCGATGCGGCCATATCTCCTACGTGTCGAAGCACGACTTAGAGGCATAACCGCATTGAAAGCAATGTCGCAAGTGAGGTAATCTTCACAACAACCCATGTAACTAAATAAAGGGGAAAAGGTACATAGTTGGCTTACACTCGCCATGTCACACAAATACATAAATAAGTCATTACATTAATCCAATACACTCATGGTCCGAATACGGTACCAAAATAAAGATCAACCCCCAAATGCGACAAAGTCCCCGATCGCCCCAACTGGGCACCACTACTGATCATCTGGGAAAGACACGTAGTAACGGCGAGAGTCTTCATCGAACTCCCACTTGAGCTCGATCAAATCATCTGGAACGGTATCATCGGTACCTGCAGCTGGTTTGGAAGTAATCTGTGAGTCACGGAGAATCGGCAATCTCACACCCTCGCGATCAAGACTATTTAAGCTTATAGGTAAGGTAAAGGTATAATGTGGAGCTGCAGCAAGAGACTAGCATATATGGTGGCTAACATATTCGCAAAAGAGAGTGAGAAGAGAAGGCAAAAGCACGGTCGAACAACTATGATCAAGAAGTGATCCTAGAAAAACCTACGTCAAGCATTACTCCAACACCGTGTTCACTTCCCGGACTCCGCCGAGAAGAGACCATCACGGTTACACACGCGGTTGGTGCATTTTAATTAAGTTAAGTTTCATGTTATCTACATCCGGACATTAACAAATTCCCATCTGCCCATAACCGCGGGCATAGCTTTCGAAAGTTCTAATCCCTGCAGAGGAGTCCCAACTTAGCCCACAAAAGCTCTCATGGTCAATGAAGGATATTCCTTCTCCCAAGACAATCCGATCAGACTCGGCATCCCGGTTACAAGACATCCTCGACAATGGTAAAACAAGTCCAACAATACCACCTGCTGTGCCGACAAATCCCGATAGCAGCTGCACATATCTCGTTCTCAGGGCACACCGGATATGCTAAGCGTACGGGAGCCAACGTAATCCAAGATGCCAAGGGACGGCCCCGCACGGTGCTCTGGGTTGGACCAACACTTAGAGAAGCACTGGCCCGGGGGTTTAAAATAAAGATGACCCTTGAGTTCGCGAAACCCAAGGGAAAAAGGCTAGGTGGCGAATGGTAAAACCAAGGTCGGGCCTTGCTGGAGGTGTTTTATTTGAGGCAAACTGTCAAGGGGTTCCCATTATAACCCAACCGTGTAAGGAACGCAAAATCCGGGAACATAACACCGATATGACGGAAACTAGGGCGGCAAGAGTGGAACAAAACACTAGGCATAAGGCCGAGCCTTCCACCCTTTACCAAGTATATAGGTGCATTAAGATAAACAAGATAATATGGTGATATCCCAACAATAAACAATGTTCCAACAAGGAACGATCTCCAATCTTCACCTGCAACTAGCAACGCTATAAGAGGGGCTGAGCAAAGCGGTAACATAGCCAAACAACGGTTTGCTAGGACATGGTGGGTTAGAGGTTCGACATGGCAATATGGGAGGCCTGATAAGCAAGTGGTAGGTATCGTAGCATAGGCATAGCAAAAGAGCGAGCATCTAGCAAGCAAAGATAGAAGTAATTTCGAGGGTATAGTCATCTTGCCTGCAAAGTTGTCAGAGTTGCCTTGATCCTCGTAAGTGAACTCAACGGGCTCCTCGTTCACCAAACTCATCTCCCAGCTCTACCCAAACAAGAACAACAAGCCAACGGAGCACAATCAACCACGTGCAATGCTCAACCAACATGATGCAACATGATATGATATGCGGGATGCGGTATGTGATGCATATGCAAGATTTGCAAAAGAATGATTGAACCTTGCCTCAACATGGAAAACCAAGCGTGCCACTAGAAAGGTGAGTTGATTTCGTTTGAAATCGATATAAAGATCACCGGAATTGGATGAACGGTTTGGAAATGGCAAGCAAAACAAATATGGCACTGGTCTGCGATAATCAGCAAGTAGCCAACTAAATGCATCAAGATAAATATGCTACAACACTCAAACATGACAACAAAATACATGGTAGGGATCCACTCATGAAGCTTGACAAAATATGAACACTGAGCTATGGCTAATTCATCCATTAACAGGTTCAAACAAGCATGGCAAAAGTGCAAATGATAACAGGTTTCAGACTTAGTGAAATTAACACAAGTCTGGAATTTATCATCAGGAAGCAATCTTTAGAGCATGAATACTATATGCTACAGAAACTTAACATGGAAAAGCAAGGCATGGCATGAAGCTACTCAAAGCACTTAACAAAAGTACCTTAGTGACCTTGAGTCAAAAGGGGTCAGAAAATACCCAAACAAGCAAAGATAGAAGTGATTTCGAGGGTATGGTCATCTTGCCTGCAAAGTTGTCAAAGTTTCCTTGATCCTCGTAAGCGAACTCAACGGGCTCCTCATTGACGAACTCATTTCCCAGCTGTACCCAAACAGGAACAACAAGAAAAAGGAGGACAATCAACCACGTGCAATGCTCAAGCAACATGATGCAACATGATATGATATGCGGGATGCGGTATGTGATGCATATGCAAGATTTGCAAAAGAATGATTGAACCTGGCCTCAACTTGGAAAACCAAGAGTGCCAATAGAATGGTGAATTGATTGCGGTTCAAATCGATATAAATATCACCGGAATCGGATGCACGGTTTGGAAATGGCAAGCAAAACAAATATGGCACCGGTCTGCGATAATCAGCAAGTAGCCAACTAAATGCATCAAGATAAATATGCTACAACACTCAAACATGACAACAAAATATATTGGTAGGGATCCACTCATGAAGCTTGACAAAAGATGAACTCTGAGCTACGGCTAATTCATCCATTAATGGGTTCAAACAAGCATGGCAAACGTGCAAATGATAATAGGTTTCAGACTTAGTGAAATTAATACAAGTCTGGAATTTATCATCAGGAAGCAATCTTTAGAGCATGAAAACTACATTCTATGGGAACTTAACATGGCAAAGCAATGGATGGCATGAAGCTACTCAAATCACTGAACAAAAGTCCCTTAGTGACCTTGAGTTAAAAGGGATCGGAAAATACAATTGCAAGCATGTGAACATGGCAAAAACATAAACAGATTCAGACTTAGTGAAAAACTGGAGCATGCAAAACAGTTAACGAGTAGGCATGTTTACAAGCTCGATGCACTCACTACAGAGCATGACATGAAAATATAATAATACAGCCATCAATAAGACATGTCATAGAAGCTAGACATGGCAAGAACAACAACATAGTATGCACGGATCAATAGCAACATCCTCGGCAAAATCGCTAAACATGTCAACAATCTGCCAGGATCATTTTATAGCAAAAGTAGAGCTCGATTGACTCAAGCTAGGTTGCTCCATAAATGCAAACAAAGACATGGATGGATAGAGCACCACAATATTAACACAACATCCTTACTGATCATCCAGAAAAGAGGCACGGATCACTAGAAAACAATATGAACATATGGCATAAAGACAAAAACAGGACAAGGACTTAGAGAAATTCTATGTCCCTGAAATCAGCATCAACGATTACGCTACTTTTCATGCTTGTGCTAGTCACCACAAAGATCACAAAAATACATGGCATACATCCCTGTAAAGATGGCATGGCATTCAACAAAACACATGTAGAGCTCAGGATCATAGCATGCACACATTAATCATGGCAAAAATGACAAAAGGCCATTTGCTAAAACAGATCTGACAAATTCATCACATAGTCCTCTTCCAACAGCATTTCGGAGATCAAGATGAGCTCAAATGAAAATGATGCAATGAGATGAAATGATGTACTCGTCGTGACGAACATTTTGATATGCTACACGCACCAATCGGAGCTACGGATGCAGAGTTATGGCATGCGGAAAAATGCTAAAAAGTTAGGGTTACGGGAAGAAAAAGTCAACCGAGATCTAGATCCAGATCTAGCCGACGCGGATCCCGAGGTTCGCCGGAACAGTAACCGCCGGAGTTGTCGGAGATCGTCGGAGGAGCTTGGAGGGGTCGCCCGGGACCTGCCGGAGTGCGGTCGGGGATGATGGCGACGGTGACGGTGCCGGCCACGGGCGGCGCGGCGGGGCGAGCGTCGGCGGTTGAGGAGGCGGCGGCCGGGGTCGCGTCGCCGGTGATGGCGCGCGGCGGCTCCGGGTGGCTGGTCGCGAGAAAGAAGGACGGCGGCGCGAGCGAGTGGCTCCGGGCCGCGAGGGCCTCCCGCGGGCCGAGCGGGCCGGGCAGCGGCGCGGCGAAGTGGGGCTTCAGGCAGGATAGGTGGCGCGTGGCGATTGGCGGCGGCGGTGTGTCCGGGCGGCGGCAGACATGTCCGGCGGCAGCGCGAGGATTTTTTTAGGGTTAGGGGTTGGAGAGACCCAAAATTTCGGAGGACGGGCTAGTTTTATAGGTAGAGGGAGCTAGGAAGCTCCAAATGAGGTGCGGTTTGCAGCCACGCGATCGTGATCGAACGCTCTAGATGATGGAGAGGGTTTAGGTTGGTTTTGGGCCAAATTGGAAGGGTGTTGGGCTGCAACACTCATGAGGCCATCTCAGTCCCTCGATTAACCATTGGAGTATCAAACGAAGTCCAAATGGCACAAATCTTGACAGGCGGTCTACCGGTAGTAAACCAAGGCCGCATGACAAGTCTTGGTCTAATCCGAAAACGTTTAACACCCGCACACGAAAAGAGGTAGAAAGGACCATCGGAGGACATAGGAGCGCCGGAATGCAAAACGGACAACGGGGAAAAAGTTCGGATGCATGAGACGAACATGTATGCAAATGCAATGCACATGATGACATGATATGGGATGCATGACAAAGACAAAAACACACGGAGACAAAAAACCAGACAACGATGAAATAAAATAACTTAGTGCCGGAAACGGCAAGAGTTGGAGTACAAATAAGGTAAATTACATCCGGGGTGTTACAGAGGGAGAATTATACAAAAAACGCACTACCGGAGTCCTTCAAAGATGCATCTCCAAAGAGGAGGGCGGAACCTTTTGGCAGAAATTCACGCTGGACTCGGCGGTCACCACGCCGCAGCCCGGGCTCTTGTAAGCAAGGCCTTCCTTACAGGATTCTATTGGCCAACGGCCCGGGCAGATGCACAGGACTTGGTCCAATGTTGCACGGGTTGTCAGCTCTTTGCAAATCAAAGCCACATGCCACCCACCGCCCTCCAAACAATCCCCATTACGTGGCCCTTCGCGGTCTGGGGGCTTGACATGGTTGGACCCCTTAAAGGGGGAACCCACAAGAAAAAATACTTACTGGTGGATAAATTCACCAAATGGATAGAGGCCAAACCTGTTAAAACAGCCGAATCTAGACCGCTGATAGTCTTCATATCCGGGGTCGTACACCGTTATGGCGTCCCCCACAGCATCATCACTGAAAATGGCACGAACTTCACGGCCGATGAGGTAAAACTCTGGTGCAGCAAAATGGGCATCAAGCTCGATTACGCTTCAGTATATCACCCACAAACCAACGGCCAAGTTGAGTGAGCAAACGGTCTTATAATGAGCGGCATTAAACCCAGATTAGTGTGTTCCTTAATGAGTCTAACACGCACTGGGTAGAGGACCTCGACTCCGTACTATGGGGGCTGCAGACCATGCCGAATCGTAGTACCGGATATACACCCTTCTTTATGGTGTACGGCGCAGAGGCAGTCTTGCCCTGTGACATAATTCATGCCTCACCTCGAGTGCGCATGTATGAAGAAAGAGAAGCCGAGCTCGACCGGCAGGACAGTCTGGACACTGGCGAGGAGGAGCGCGACGTAGCAAAAGCCCATTCCGCATTCTATCAGCAACAGGCTCGCAGATACCAAAGCAGAGAAGTACGGGCCAAAACTTATAACGTTGGCGAACTAGTTCTATGCCTGTCGGATAAGAAAAAGAACAAGCTTGAGCCCAAATGGGAAGGTCCCTTCATTATTGACCAAGTTCTGACCGATGGAGCATACCGACTGCGAGATGCATCGACTAATCGACTCGAGCCGAACCCTTGGAACGCAGCCAGGCTCCGAAGATTCTACGCCTAGCGCTGGACTCTATGTTCGTCCCCTTCCTCTGTCCATTTTTTGCATATACATTATCTGTCTTGTTTTTCTTTCTTCCTTTCTTTTATTCTTTCTCTAGGCCTTCAAGGGCCAACTTGTGCCTCGCTTGCACATTATAGATGCACTAGCCACGCTCATCATACCTGGGGGCTTCTTTCATAGAGCTTAATTATTTATCTGGGCATCATGCCCCGCACATGTGTTATACTTCCGCATGTACCCTTTTCTTCGCCATTATATGCATCGATATGACTTAAGTTTTGGCCAAGCTGGGTTGCGTGGCTCTTGTATTTATGCCCTACATTCCCGTTAATTCGGCTAGGGCATAAGGGGAGCCCCTCTGCGATTGTTACTGCCAGGTCTGCCGGATGTGTACCATAGACTGGGTGAAGCCTAAAGCTAGTGTTCTTAAGGGAATATTCGGTCGATGAACAAAAGATGATTTTTATTTATTTTCCATATGTGCCCCTAGATGTTTTTTCCTGCGTTTCCTATCGCAGTCCGGACATGCACTTTAGGGCATGCGTACCTAGGGAAAGGAACCCTTAACGGAACTATTCTCCCTGAAAGATGTTTCTTACTACCCATGTAATATAACATAACTAGTTGGGCACTTGTCTGTTCAAGCACTAATGATCCCTACGCCTGGTCTCGATGCATACCCCGGTTCCTATATAACTGAGCGGGTATTCGGATACACTCCGGACTATCGGGTCCTGAGGTTGAAGCGAAAAGGTCCGCCATGACAAATGATCTACAATCCGGCTAGAAGGCATTATACATGTCACTTTAATTACATAGTCATGCATACTGACTAAATTCCTCTTCTATACCATCCAACAGGCGGTCTAGCCTACAATCCTGTTGGGAATACTTTGCGGCTAATTCTACTTGCCCATAAACTCAGCTAACGGGGATGTCTTTTCCGTCGGGCCCCACAGGTCCGACCTCGGCCATGTGATTTGGGTCAGCCTTGGTATACCGCGTCTTCACCATGGCCCAGGCTTCTTTGGCACCTTGACGGCAGGCCGATATCTTCCATAATCGGAAGCGCCGCCGTGCTCCCTTGAGCTTCTCCGTAAGCTCTGCAACGCCTTCTGGCAGGAAGACGGATGGCCACAAGGCCTGGGCAATGCCTTGCATCACCTGCCAAACTTGTTCGTGTAGATGTGAGAGCTCGGATAGAAGATTACCTGCAGACCCGGGCATTTCCTCCGCGGGATGACCCGTCAGCATACCTACAGACATATCGTTGTAAGTCCGGTTCTTCACCGAACTCCTTCAAAAGGATTCGTTCAAGCACTTACTGAAAATGCCGCGCCGAAGCCACTTATTCTCCTTCTCGGAGTCTGCAAGCTGGTTTTGAACGTCTTTTAGTTCCAGGCTTAGCTTGATATTGGCGTCTTGGAGATTGTTTTTCTCCCGCCTAACCTCAGTCAACACGCGTTTGCCAGCCTCTAGCTATCGCACGACATGCTGGTCCTCCGGATTTTCTCCGGATTGATCTGCAACATCTATTGTTAGATCTGCAGCCACGCCGCACACTATATGGTAACCATCATTCTTTAAAGTAAATGTTACCAGCGGGAGACTTTTTCGGTTCCTTCAATGTGGCAACAGTGGCCCGCAGTTAGGTCTTGCATTCCTCCAGCACCTGTGACAGCCTAGTATTCTTCTCTGTAAGAACCTGCACAATAAAGATGATTCTTAAATCAGTTCTGCTAACTGTTTCAAGTCTCGGGGGCTACTGATACATATAAATCATCAGATTTACTTACCCGTACATCCTTTACATACTGATCCGTGGCTCTGGCTAGACCATCTTGAGCAGCACGGAGGTACGCCTCTCCAGAATTAAAGGCATCAAATGCCTCTGGTGAAAACAAGCGTCACAGAGTACGGCCCGGCGGCGCCTATGATTCATGGCGCGTTCCACTTCTGAGTTTGTAGCGGATAATCTATCCGCATCCTCTGTAGGGGGATTATCCGGTGCCCGCCCCATATCGGCTTCCGCCTCTATGTCCGGTCCTCGCGCCCGACTAGTGGAAGCGTGATTAGCAACATCACTGGACAAATTCCGGCGAGCGTTTTTTCTGTTAAAGAAACACGGGCATCGTTACATTTCGAGAAAGACGACAACCATGGAGTGGGGTTTCTATTATACCTTTGCACCGGCGTCTCCATCCTGACCACCTTCCTTTTTGGCCTGCCCGGCCTCGCTGCCTCTTGTTGGCGAGTTGCTCCGGGTTAGACAGGGCGTCCGAATGCCTTCCCTGTAAAAACGCCATATGCATATGGTAGGTGTCAGGGATATACCCCGCGGTATGACCCGGCCGGACTTGGCGACTCACTGGTGACCCGCACCGACTTGGCGTCTCACTAAGTGACCCGCCCGGATCTCTCCACTCACTGATGACCCGACCGAGCCAGGTGTCTCATCGATGACCCGGCCAGTGGGTTAGAGGAGCGACAAGACCCGGAGGCCTAGTAGGCAGTTCAAGGAAGGTCGGCTTATGTTATGGTAGGCCGGCTTAAGAGGAAAGCATAAGGAATATTCTCTTATAAAGGAAGCAAGACTAGGAGTCCACTTGTAATGGAGTAATCCTAATCCTAATAGGACTAGTCATGTAAGCCGCCCCTTCAACATATATAAGGAGGGGCAGGGCACCCCAAGAGGGACAAGTTCTACAAGTTAGATAGATTAGGGTTAGACAAACATGTCTATAGCTCTCAAGTTAGAGCACCCGTGTAATCGTGATCATCATCATCAATATCAATGAAGCAGGATGTAGGCTTTTACCTCCACCGTGAGGGGCCGAACCTGGGAAAAACCTCGCGTCTCTCATTCCACTAAACCCCTCTCAAGCTACCACATAGATGCGTTGGCCTCGCGACTAAGTCCTGACACTAAGGACATCTGCTGTAACAATTCCACGACATTTGGCGCCCACCGTGGGGCCTGCGCACGGTGGTGTTGAGTTCTTGGAGGGATTTCTCCCAAGGATCGAGAAGCTCACGTTTGTCCGGATAAAGAAAAGCCGTCATAGAAGGATCTACATCAACTTGGAATTTATCAATCGAGATTGAAAGGTCAGCAAAAAACCGCGGCGACTCGCCGCATCAACAGCGGTCTAGCCTATGGAGGCGAGCAGTTGTTTCGACGGCGACTTGCGCTAATTTAAGCTAAGATCGGTCTCGAAAGAATTTTTTCATGGCCACTCCGTATGCCGCAACAAGGAATCTGCTAAAGCCAATTATTCAATGGAAAGCACGTCGTACGCTATGATTGGAACGCATCAACCTTAAGTCTTTTTTCTTTGTCAAGATCGGAAAGAATTAGAGGACCAAACGGCGGCGCGTGAAGAAAAAAAAACAAGGCCGCCGGACGCAGCACAGCAGCATATATTAGGACAGACAACTGTTGCCTCTACTCCCGTCAAATCAAACTCCGCGCAAAAGAAAAAGCTACTGTCCTGTAGACTCATCGGATCGCAGGCGGAGAGAGGAGGAAAAAAATAAATAAAAGAAAGGAAGGGGACCGAGTCCCTATACAATTTGGCCAGCCATTGCTGTTGTGTCCTTTACCAAAATCAATCTATTCGGTACAACACAGGCCGATCCAATCATGACCAAGGTCAGACTAGCACATGCAAGTGCGGCCACACATCAAAACCCATGTACAGTGTTGGGGATATTACTGCTGGGCGTAAACCGGCCTATCTGGGCCAGGTCAACTTCATCAGTAGTTCAAGAGTGCTAAAGCCCAGGAAGACAGATGAGGGCTTAAGGCCCGTAGTCAGTTTAAGACTTGTAGCAGTAAACCGGTATTTGTATATAAACTTGTATTGTAAGTTAGAAATAAGGAGAGACCAACTCGGATACGAATATCGACCGGTGTTGGGACTTGGTGAACCGACGGGCGTCACCCATGTATATAACGGGACGACCCGGCAGCGGTTCAAGGAGCAGACAACAACTCGAGACATGGGCGAAGCTTGTTTGCTCCCTAGTCATTGAAACCCCATCAATTCCATCACAGCTAGACATAGGCTTTTACCTTCATCGAAGGGGCCGAACTAGTATAAACTCTCTTGCGTCCCTGTGTCCGCTTTAACCCCTTCAAGCTAACCCGTCGTGATGGCTCCATGACTAAGTCCTTTCTCTAGGACATCTGCCGTGACAAAACCACGATAGTTGGCGCCCACCGTGGGGCCATCGCACGATGGTTTCAGGTTCTTGGAGGGCCGCTTTGAAGGACTCAAGGGCTACGTTGTAGGCCGGATGACTAAGAGTCATCGCGGCAAGCTCTACATCGATGACGCAGGCTAGGGCCCCGAGCCCGGCTCAGTTGAGTACGGGTACCGGGTCCCCTTTGGTGGCATTCACATTTTCATTGGCAAGATCGGTGAACCGGGCCCTGAGCCGGACATCTGCACCGACCTCGTCGAGACGGCTCACCGTGCGTGATCCGCCCGTGTTAAACCGGCCATGAAGCGTGCCTTCATGGGAGTCATCCATGGAGGAAGTTATGAGGATGGATCGGAATCTCGCGGCGATACCGTCGTTTGTTCCGATGATGAGTCACTATCAGCTACAAGACGACCGGATTGGGGGCTGTTCCGATGGCGACAGTATTCCGGACCCCTCTAATCTGCCCAACCGGGTTGGAATATTCATGGCTGGCACCCAAGCAGCGCTTCATTCTTCGACCGCTGCGACAACAACTTCCGGTTCAGCAGCGGCGACGGCTGCCGGGGCAGGAGGCCCTGTGCGCCCGCCAGCTCAAGTTCTATCAGAGCTATTTGATGCATTGGCTGTGCTTATGGTGGAAGCTAATCTGGCGGATCAGGGCGTTCACAACGCGGAGATTGCAAAGGTGAAGGAATAGATCACCCAGTCCAAGGCAGATCTCGCAACTGAGGACACCAGGATGGCCACGGGCGCGAGCCGCTTTAGACGCACAAGCCTATAGGCTCATGTTGGACCAGAGCGCGTCGTAGGAAGTCATGAGGAGGAAGTACTGATCCCGTTTGCCTCCGGTTTTCGAGGCCAGAGACCTTTTCAACACTCCAGGAGCAGGAACCGGCAATCCACTGGAGGGAAACCGAGCGGAAGCTCCTGGGACCGGTGCACCGGTTCAGCCTCGTCAGATGGACCCGCCTCGTCAAAACACCATGGTACCTCAGGCTGTTTTAACACCTCCGGGTCATTACTCCAACCCAATGGACAATCTCGTCGCCGCTGCTGCACGGCTGGAGGACATTCCAATTGAAGGTGACTCGCCACAGGCAGTAGAAACGCGACGGGTCAAGGAGCTTCTGAGGACAACTTTGGTCCAACAGGAAGCATACTCGTACAGCCGCGACCGGATCCACTCGACCCCCCGTCCAAGCCAGAGCTATAGCAGACATATGGATGAACCGTCAGTATCGAGTAATGATCGACGTGGAGCACCCCGTGGCAACAACCCGACAGGTGGTGCTGATAACGCGCAGGAAGTGGTGGACCAGGCTCGATCGCGCAGGGAGGCCGAGTTAGCCGCACAGCATCAGGCTCGGCAGCTCACGCCGGTTCGTCCAACTATCTCGATCGAACCAGGTGTTACTTCTAGCTCTTTGGGGCTGCCTTGCCTTGTCCCCGCTTTACGCAATGTGCGCATGCCAAAGGATTTCAAAGGCCCGCGCAAAGTACCAAATTACACGGAGGATCAACCTCCAGAGACACGGGTGGAGAGCTATGAGATGGCCATGGAGATGCTTGATGTGGATGACGCGGTGTGTGCGAAATACTTCACCATGATGCTTGAAGGAACGGCCCGTACTTGGTTATAAAGCTTGCCGGCTAATTCTATCAGTTCATGGGCCCAATTACGAGCCCGGTTTATCAGCAATTTCAAGGATACATGTAAACAGCCTATGTCGATAGTGGACTTAGCTGCCTGCATCCAGGAGGAAGGAGAATCGATGACTCATTGGGTGCACCAGGTTTCACAAGTGTTGCATTCATCAGACCGCATCAACGCTAACACCGATGTATTAACCCTAGAAGGCAACTGCCGGTTTGGGCCCCTAAAGCTGAAGTTGGGACGGATGAAGCGTCATTGCACTGACATGGGAACCCTCATGGCTGCTTTGGTAAAGTATGCTGATTCTGATAGTACCAAGGATCCCGAATCTGATGATGACAAGGCAGGGAAGGGAAAGAGGAACAACAACTCCAAAGGCCAGCAGTATCACTGGGCAGGCAATGGTGGTGGAGGCAAGTGTAAAGCGGATGGTAACATGGACTTTGTGGCTAATACCAACACGCAGGACAATGGCCAGCGACGCAAGGGTAAACCAAAAAATCGCAATGGGGCACCCAACCCTAACCCGGACCGCCTAAACTATCTATTGAGCCAGCCCTGTCCAAGACATGGGACGAAGGAAGCGCCAGCAAACCACCTTTGGAAGGATTTCTTCATTATGCAGGAGTTCAAGAATTCTAATGCTTTCCGGTATGATCACGGCTCCGGCGATGGCTCAGGGTCCGGGCTGGGTTACGGTGGAGGAAATTCTGGTTCAGGATTTAACGGTAATCCGGACAGACATAACAATCAAAATAGTCAGAACAACCAGGGTGGTAACAACCAACAGCAGCAACAATCAGGTTACCAGAGCAACCCAGAGCAGTTGAGTAGTGGGCAGTACCATGTCTTCACCACTAGCTAGGACAAGCGAGACCGGAAGGTTCAGAGGCGGGCGGTCAACTCTGTTGAACTGGCCATACCCCGTTATCTACGCTGGTCTGAATAGCCAATCATATGGAGCAGAGAGGATCACCCTCCCCAGGTCGATAATCCGGGTCAGTTGGCTCTAGTGGTGGTGCCTCAGGTGGGAGGTTACAAGTTCACCAAGGTGCTCATGGATGGAGGGAGCAGCATCAATATCATGTACTATGAGACCTTCCGTCGTATGGGACTAACAGATAAAAATCTCAAACCAGCTAATACGGTGTTCCACAGTGTAGTACCTGGCAGATCAGCATATCATGTTGGTAAGATAGCTCTGGAAGTGGCCTTTGGGGATGATCATGATTCCAGGTCGGAGACATTGACGTTTGAAGTGGTGAAAATCCAAAGTCCATATCACGCCCTGTTTGGGCGACCGGCTTACGCCAAGTTTATGGCATGGCCCTGTTATGTGTATTTGCAGCTCAAGATGCTGGGTCACAAGGGGACAATAACGGTTCACAGAAGCCGCAAAATCGCTATGGAGTGCGAGGAAGGAGATGCAGCCTATGCAGAGTCGGTTTGTGCCACCGAGGAGTTGAAGTATTATAAGGACAATGTTGATCCGGCGGACATGACTCCATTAAAGAAGCCAACTACGGAGCATGATCCGGCCCTGAAGTTCAAATCGGCAGCAGAAACTAAGCTTGTTGACTTTGTACCTAGCGATTCGTCCAAGCAGTTCAGCATCAGTGCCAACTTGGATCCAAAATAGGAAAGCGCGCTCATCGAGTTCATCCTGGAGAATCGGGACATTTTTGCATGGAAGCCCTCTGACATGCCAGGTGTACCGAGGCAACTCGCTGAGCACACCCTTAATGTGGATCCTAAATACAAACCGGTGAAACAGTTCCTCCACCAGTTTAACGAAGAAAGACGCAAGGCGATTGGAGAAGAGGTAGCCAGGCTCTTAGCAGCTGGCTTTATTGTTGAAGTTTTTCACCCTGAGTGGCTTGCCAATCCGGTGCTGGTCGTTAAGAAAAATGGCACCTGGCGCATGTGTGTGGATTACATAGATCTTAATAAGGCTTATCCAGCAGATCCCTTTGCCCTCCCCCATATTGATCAAATTATTGATGCTACGGCGGGTTGTGAGCGTTTAAGTTTTTTGGATGCATATTCTGGCTATCATCAGATCAAAATGGCAGTTACGGACCAGGAGAAGACGGCATTTATAACTCCTTTTGGAGCCTTCTGCTATGTGTCTATGCCCTTCGGGCTCAAGAGTGCCTAGGCAACTTATCAACGGTGTGTACAAAATTGTCTTAACAAGCAGATTGGCCGTAATGTACATGCTTACGTGGATGATATCGTGGTTAAGTCCAGGGAGAAGGAGACTCTGATTGATGATTCGAGGGAAACCTTTGATAACCTGAGGACATACAAGATGATGCTTAATCTGGACAAGTGTGTCTTTGGTGTACCGGCGGGCAAGTTATTGGGTTTTCTGGTGTCCAACAGGGGAATTGAGGCTAATCCGGAGAAGATCACAGCCATCACCTCCCTGGCTAAACCGAAGTGTATCAATGATGTTCAATGCCTAGCAGGCCGGATTGCCGCGTTAAGCCGGTTTATCAGTCGTCTTGGTGAGAAGGCAATCCCTTTGTATCAGATGTTGAAAAAAATGGATCAGTTTGTCTGGAGTTCCGCTGCTGATGAAGCATTTGAGGACTTAAAGCGGCAATTGGCCAATCTGCCTGTGCTCGCCGCTCCCATTGACAAGGAGCCGTTACTGCTATATGTTGCTACTAATGCTCGGGCGGTCAGCGTGGCTATTGTGGTGGAGCGAAAGGAGGCAGGTAAGGAGCATCCGGTTCAACGTCCCGTCTATTATATCAGCGAGGTACTCATCGAGTCCAAGCAAAGGTATCCGCATTGGCAGTAGCTAGTGTATGGAGTTTTTATGGCAAGCCGGAAGCTTAAACAATACTTCCAAGGGCATCCAATTACGGTGGTCAGTTCTGCTCCTTTGGGGGATATCATCCAGAACCAGGAAGCAACTGGCCGGATTGCCAAGTGGGCTATAGAGCTTGGGCCGCACGATTTGAAGTATGTGCCTTGGATGGCGGTTAAGTCTCAAGCACTTGTTGATTTTATCAATGATTGGACAGAAATGCAAGCACCTGAAGAAAAGCCGGATCACACATATTGGACCATCCATTTTGACGGATCCAGGCAATTGGAAGGCTCGGGGGCTGGAGTCGTATTAACTTCCCCACGAGGTGATAAGTTTTGTTATGTTCTCCGCTTAATGTTCCCTTGTACTAACAATGCAGCTTAGTATGAAGCCTTGCTCCATGGTCTCCGGATGGCTAAGGAGATGAATCTAAGTCGAGTTAAGTGCTTCGATGACTCGGACCTCGTGGCTCAGCAAGTGTCTGGCACTTGGGACTCCAAGGACCCACTCATGGCAGCATATCATCGTGAGGTGGATATTGTTGCAGGTCATTTCAAAGGATATCAGGTGGACCACGTGGACCGGCGGAAAATGAAGTGGCGGACGCCTTAAGCCTGCTGGGCTCTCAGCGCAAACCGGTCCCGCCCAATGTTTTTCTGGATGTGCTGCACAACTCGTCGGTCAAGATCCCTGGTGAAGCAGATTTGGCTATTCCTGATCCGGAGGCTCAATTGGTGGCAGCCCTTCATGTTATTCCAGATTGGATGCTTCCTTACCTTGCGTACAAGAACCGGGGCGAGTTACCAGAGGATGAAACTCTGGCCCGACAGATAATCCGGCGATCCAAGTCCATGACTATTATCAACGGCGAGTTGCATCATTGCAGTGTGTCAGGAGCATTTCAACGCTTTGTGTCTCCTGAAGAAGGCCGTGAAATTTTGCGTGAGATCCACGAAGGAGATTGTGGTCACCACGTCGGTTCAAAAGATCTGGTGGCTAAAGCGTTTTGCCATGGCTTCTATTGGTTAACTGCTCATGCTGATGCGGAGGATCTGGTAAGACGATGTGATGGTTGTCAAAAGATTTCAAGACGTGCTCATGTACCGGCTCAAGAATTGAGAATGATTCCAATTACTTCGTCGTTTGCGACTTGGGGGCTGGATATGGTTGGGCCTTTCAAAAGGTCCAAAGATAAGATGACCCACCTCCTGGTGGCGGTTGACAAGTTTACAATGTGGGTGGAGGCAGAACCTGTTAGCAAGTGTGATGCGGCCACGGCGGTTCAGTTCATTAAAAAAGTGATTTTCCGGTTTGGTTTTCCACACGGTATCATCACAGATAATGGTACCAATTTGTCCAAAGGTGCCATGAAGGAGTTCTGTGAACAGGAGCACATCCGGCTCGATGTTTCATCAGTGGCACACCCACAGTCCAATGGTCAAGCAGAAAGAGCTAATCAAGAGATCTTGAGAGGCATCAAGCCCCGGCTCATGGTACCTTTGCAGAGAACGCCGGGTTGTTGGGTAGAAGAATTACCATCTGTGTTATGGAGCATCAATACAACACCCAACAGATCAACAGGATACACACCATTCTTCATGGTTTATGTAGCAGAGGCGGTTCTCCCCAATGATATCCATCATGATTCACCTCGTGTGACGGCTTATATTGAAGCGGACAACGAGACAACATGGCAAGATGCTTTGGACCGGTTGGATGAAGAGCGTGACATAGCAGCCGCCCGATCGGCGATTTACCAACAGGACCTTCGTTGTTATCACAGTCGCCGAGTCAGAACCAGAACCTTTCAGGAAGGAGATTTGGTGCTTCGGCTCATCCAAGATCAGACTGATATGCATAAGCTATCCCCACCTTGGGAGGGGCCTTTCGTGGTCAGCAAGAATCTGCACAACGGGTCATACTATCTGATCGATATTCGAGAGCATAAGGACTCATGTACATCAGAGGAGGAGACCAACAGGCTGTGGAACATAGCTCATCTTCAGCCTTACTATACCTGAGTCATTGGCTCTACTTATGTACATATTACGACGATGTATATATTATGATTAAATATAATAAACCGGAACCTCAGCTAAAGCGGGGTATCTGTTCTTTTACATCATGTGTGGTTACACGGAGTTGTTCTAAAGCGACCTCCAGTTTACCCCTTGAGTTAGCTTTTTAAAAGCGTCATGTTATATCACTTGGGGGTTTGGTCGTGTCCGAACCAATACCATACCTCTTGATAGGCGAGAGCAACCAGATCACTTGGGGACTTGGTCACGTCTGAACCAGTCATGCCTCTTGATCGGCCTAAGGCAACAGAATCACTTGGGGGCTTGGTCGAACCCGAACCATTGCCATGCCACTTGATCGGCATAAATGCCACGGTTTCATTTGGGGACCTGGCTGACTAGAACCATAGTTACACCTAACGGGAGCTTGGTCGTGTTCGGCCATGGTAACGCCATCTGATCAGCTCAAATAAACCTTTTTTGCAAACGGTTTTGTCATTGCATTTGCTTCACACTTTTCTCTGAAAGATACTTCTTTCTTTTTTATTGCGTTTTTTAAACCTACAAAGTTTTCAACCGGTTCATACTGTCAATTGACGGAACACGGTTCATTTCAATCCGTAGACTATTTGTCCGATTTGATCTTTTTTGTTAACATCCTTTTATGGAGTAACACGGTGTTTATTATACCCCGATACGGTTTACATGGTAAACCGGCGTCATATATATATGGGAGCTGCTATCTCCTCCAACAGTGTGGGTTTATAAAACTCCGCTACAAGATTGGCCGAGACAACTTCACGCTCAACGATGGCAGGTATTATGTATCTGAAAAAATTTGGTCATATACTTAAAAAAATTCGGATGTTTTGATTTCATGTATGCAGACATCATATTCCGCCTGACGGTACAACCGCGGTGGCACTTGAAGATTTTTTATTGCAGAAAGTACTTTGGAGAGTTTATCACCCAAAGGAAGAGCAGATTATGCACGAAGGCATGTCAACATCAAAAGTATCAGCTAGCCTATTACAAGGCAACACGGTGCCCACAATAAGATCATTGTTTGTAAAGCAGAAGCATTTTTAAACCGGCTTCCGGTTCAAGCTTGGTCACCAGCCTGGCCTGATGGTTGTGGGTCATCCTGCGCCGCTTCAGCTTCAATTTCTCTACCCAGCGGCTGGAAATCAACAGTTGTCCAGTCGATTCCCATTAATGCTTGAAAACCAGCTTCATCATGGATCAGCAATGATGGGTCAATATCGGGAGCATAAGTATGCTTACGGATTGGAGGGATAAGATTTTCCGATTCATGAATTGGTGTAGCTATTTGCTTGTTCTGATTGTCATATTGGGCTTGATAATGAGACAAGTCTGCTTCTTCAGCCAATTGACAAGCTAGCGGACGCACCTCCCGGTTTATTGCTTGCTGATTCGCTTCACCAAACTCTGACCCGGCTTCCTTCAAGCTGGGATAGCCCTGAGCCGCTTCAATAGGATCAAAATCCGGCACCCAGGCTTTTGCCTGGATTAAGGCATTGATCGCACCGGTTCGAGCAGCAGATTTCTTCAGCTCTTCAACCCGGGCAGGAAGCACTGACAGTTTCATCAGAGTGTCTTGAATCAAAGTGGGCGCTGGTTTGTTGTGGCATGCAGTACAGATGATCCGCTATGCACCAGTGTATAGTTGTTCGACCAACGTATAGGCGGCTATCAATTTCTTCCGCACATCTGACCCCAAGTGACCAATGCGTGTCCCTGAAATATCATAAAGGGTTAACAAACCGGCAGCTCTGTAAGAAGGCCGAGTCAATTCAGAAGTCAAACTGGCTTACCAAAGATAGCAGTGGTCATGGCATGCACGTGCCGCTTTATGCTGGTCAGTTCATCCGCCACCGGTTTTAGTGCAGCCTCGGCATCCTTTGCTCGTTTGATTAAAGCGGACTTTTCAGTGGCCCAATCCGCCCGCTTCTTCTTGAAGCTCTCCTTAAGTTGTTCCATGGCGCTTAAAGCGCTGGCTAATTCCTCTTTTGCTTTGGAGGTTTCAGCTTGTTGGGTTTTCAGGTTTTCTTGGAGATCGGCGACTTGGCTTTCTTTCATCTTCAGCTCAGCCTGCATGCAGACAATCATATGCTTCAACAAAACGGTACAAGGATTGAAGTACCAACCACATAACAAGTTATGCACTTGGCACTTGGGGGCTAATGCATATTCGATCTTCATCTTTCAATTGCTTACAAAGTCCTAAGATCAATACAAGTATTCAACTTGGCACTTGAGGGCTAATGGCTATTTGCTCGTATATATTCCGATGCGGCAATCTCAATTACTTAAAGTACCGGTTTAACTACGCTAAGTTGAACCGGCCCTTGGGGGCTACATCAGCGAATTTCAAAGCATTAAGATTTATATTAGTAAGTCCCGGTTTGAAAGAAGATTACAAACCGGCTCTTGGGGGCTAGGAGAGTCAGCAAGAATTGAAGCATACAAGTAGGAAAGAGCATATGGAAGTTACCTCATATTCATCTTTCATCATATTAACCAGACCGGCTTCATAGTCACGACTGGTATATAGCCGGTTCAGGTAGCCGGAATGGATATCTTGGGCGTTCAGAGCAGCATAAGTCGCCAGATCAGCATTCCACTTGCCTTTGCCAAAGGCAGCAAATTCTTCCTTGGCAGAATGTTTGGACAAAGCAACAGGATTTCTTGGCTCGGTATGGCCAGTGCCAGTAATGACAACCTCATCATCCTTGGTATCGCCGGTTTGCACTGGGGCTGTTGGCTTGTCAGTAGGCTTTGCTGGACCGGTGGATTTCTCAATCCGGATGGAGCTTGTGGGCCAATTGACAGGACCTGAGGCATCAGTAGGTCTCTCTTCAGCAATAAGATCGTCATCTTGCTGTGGTGGATCATTGGGTATATCCTCAGGAATAGCCGCTTCAAGATCTGGTGTCTTGCCCGATTCAAGGACGGCATCTTCTTCGACCGCTTTGTCCAGGCGAGCCTTCTTGCTTGGCCTAGGTTTTGCCCTGAAAGGAATAACAAAATCAAATACAGCATATGTTCTTAGGCGATGTGCTGCAAATATTATGATAAGTATAACTTACCCAAGCACCATTTTGAGCGGTGGCAGCTGAGTAGCCGATGACTCGCCAGAAGATGAGTGGGAAGTAACCTGGTAATCGGAGTCAGATGGATTAAGAGATTGACGAAAGCAGCCCGCTTTAGGACAAGCACTGACAAGCAAATTAGAGACCTCTGAACGGTGTTTCCGAACCGGACTGTTTGGTAAACCGGCGGAGGTAGCTACCTGGCCGCTGTGCCGGGTTGTGCGACAAGCTTCGTGCTGTTGGGTCTTCATAAGAAATTTGGGGTCCAAATAAGCAAGAGGATGAGAAAATTTAACTTTCCGGTTTGCCTGACGGATTTTTAGTGAAGGCAAAGGTTTTGAATCGGAAGAGAGAATACTTACCTCTGCAGCATCGGCGTGGCTGGCTTCGGCATCATCCTGACAAATATCATCATCAATAAGACGCATGAAAAATAAGCCAAGTGAGTCAAGCTCTACCTCAAGGTCCGGATTATCCACATCATCATCAGGGGCCGGATTAGAGGACGAAGTGGTTCTTTTCCTGTGGGCAATCTTCTTGATGTAAGTGCATCTAGTGCCACCCCTAGTTGGTTTTGGAGTATTGACGACAAACCTAGTTGAGGGACTAATGTGTTTGTGAGAATTGCAGGATAACACAGGTAGAAGTCCCTCATTGATTTGGTTTTACTACCAGAGATGACCCCTAAAAATGTATGAAGACATTGAAGTAAAGGTGGTATATGAAGATATTCACATTGAAGACTATAACAAAACAAGACATGTTATGAAGCCTATGGAGCTCGAAGACTTAGATCTTTCGTAGTTCTTTTTATTTTGTGTTGAGTCATAGGAACCACCGTAATGTTAAGTGGGGTCCAGGAGAACCCGTCAGAATGACTAAAGTGATGCCTAAACCAAAAACCTATGTCTTCGAGTGAAGACAATGAGAGCGAATCTTGTCCAGAGCCGGACAAGTCAGCTTTGCTTGTAGCCCAAGTAAAGTTGCCATGAGAGTTTGAAATCTGACCGTTGAGACACGTGTCAGTTCCTTAGTTACCCAGGGTCATTTCGGACAAATCAGGTCGGGTTGCCAAGTGGCTATAAATAGCCCACCCCCTACAACCATAAAGGGTTGGCTGCTCAGATTTCAGTGCACGGCTTTTGTCGTTTGAAAGCAACCCACCTCGAAGCCTTTGAGAGAAAATTCATAGCGAGGAGAAAATCCCTAACCACCCAAAGCCAGAGAGAATTGGGCATCACTTAAGTCTTCTTGTCTGTGTGATCTGAAGACTTATTACACTTGAGAACTGTGCATCCCCAGACGGTTAGGCGTCGCGTTCAGAGCATCCAAGAGACATTGTGGATTGCCAGTGAACGAAGTCTGTGAAGGTTTGGGAGTCTACCTTGAAGACTTACCAGAGTGATTGGGCGAGGACTATGTGACCTTAGCTCAAGGAGAATACGGTGAGGACTTGGTGTCCTGAGCTGCGTGTTCAGGACTGGGTGTCCGGGACTGTGTGTCCTAAGGTTTAAATACCTAGCCGCTCCAACCAGACGTGCAGTTGTCACAGCAACTGGAACTGGTCCAACACATCATTGTCTTCAACGAGTCACTGGTTTCATCTTCACTTCCTTTTACTTACTGATCACTCATTGTGAAGTCATTCCTTGTCTGTTCTATCTTTTGTCTTCACAATGTGAGTGTATGATCTGTTTGAATTCATAGTATATCTTCCTACCTGATCCTTATTACACTACAGCTATTCGTCATTGTGCTTTCACTCTGTTGATACTTGACCATGGCTTGCCTAGTGTAGTCTAAATTCCGCTGCATAGTAATAGGCATATCTCTACTGTTTGTCTTCATAACTTCCACGTTTTGAAGACTTTCATAAAAATCGCCTATTCACCCCCCCCCCTCTAGTCGATATAACGCACTTCCAATTGGTATCAAAGCAAGGTGCTCCCTTGTTCTGTGTGATTCGGTTTAACCACCTGGAGTTTTAGCTATGTCGACTGCAGGGATAATCAAAGTCTCCGCTGCGTGCCCCGTCTTCGATGGAACTGAATATCCCTACTGGAAGAATAAGATGCGCATGCATCTTGAAGCCATTAACGTCGACCTATGGTATGTCGTCGAGAATGGCATTCCCAAGGCTGGAGAAGGTGTCACTGCTGCTGATGTCAAGAAGTTCACTCAACTGGACTCTACTGCCAAGAATATCATCTGCGGTCATCTGACCAAAGGACAGTATGGCCGTGTGAGTGCCTTGAAGACATCCAAGCTGGTCTGGGACTGGCTCTCCAAGGTCAATGAAGGCATCTCAACCCAGAGAGATCAAAGAATCAGTGTCCTTCGCAATCTCTTCAACCGCTTCAAGCGAAATGACAATGAGAATGTCCAGTACACATTTGACAGACTCACTGACATCACAAATGAGCTTCAAGCCCTCGGCGCTATTGAGATCCCCAAACATGAAGTCGTTAAGACCCTGCTGAGATCACTTGATAGTTCGTTTGACATCCTAGCCCTGATGATTCAAGAACGTCCTGATTTCAAGACACTCGATCCATCTGACATACTTGAGAGGCTCAACACACATGAGTTTCAGCTTTCTAAGAAAAGAGATATCTACGGTCCAAACTATGGGCGAACTCGTGCCTTGAAGGCAAAAGCTGTTTCCTCATCTGAAGAAGAATCTGACAGCAGTTCTGATGATCTTGAAGACATTGGAAGGGAACTTGCAATGCTAGTGAAGAAGTTCCAAAAATTCACCAAGAAGAAAGGCTTCAAAAAGTCTTCACGATCAAGCTCAAGGAATGATGAAGCTTCTGCTCATGACTACAAGAAGAAAACATGCCACAAGTGCAAGAAAACTGGACACTTCATCTCTGAGTGTCCACAGTGGGACAATGAGAACAGAAGGAAGAAGAAGAGCAAGGAATATGATTCTGACGACAAGAAGAAGAAGAAATACTTAAAGTCTTCTTCCAAGTCTTCCTCAAAGTCTTCATCACACAAGAAGAGCTCATCTGGAAAGGCACGTGCGTTTGTTGGCAAGGAAATGGATTCAGAGGAGGAGTCCGCTTCTGAGGAGGCAGAGGTGGGGTCTGAGGGGGAGTCTGATTCTGGCATTGCGAGTCTGGCTACAGCATACGTCGCCAAGTCCATCTTCAACACTGAAGACAATGACTTCATCACCGACACCGATGCAAATGACAAGAACGACTCCACTCCTACCTACTGCTTCATGGCACGCGGTGCCAAGGTAAACACACGCACTACTCGCAATCAAACATCTAGTGACGATGACTCTGACTGTGATTCAAAACCCAGCTACAAAACACTTGCTAAAATTGCAACTGAACAACAGAAAGCTATGGAACATATTCAAAAACTGTTAGACAGAAGCGATGATCTGTTGGGTGCTGAAATGACTCGATCTGAATCCTTAATTGAAGACATAAAAAATCTTCACGTTAAGTATCAGGAACTTGAAGATCGTCTTGATACTCTCTCAACAACTCATGAAAAGCTTTCCTATGATTATCTTCAAAGGAAGCAAGAACTTGACAAATTGAGAGCGGCTCATGAAGATCTTCAAAAGGAAAACGAGTCACTTCGCGCCGAACAGATCAGTTCCGCTCAGGAAGGATTTGAACCACCATGTATTAAATGCATTGAGCGTGATAATGCTAATTCTGTTGCTGAATGTTCCACTGCTACTGCTATTGCAATATCTTCAAATGTTGATGTGGTAACTAACCCCTCTGCTGAGGATACCACTGCTATTGCTGATGAGAATGCTAGGTTGAAGACATTGCTTGAAACAGGGATGTACAAAAGTCTTAAAGGACATCAGACATTATGTGATGTCCTCAAGAAGCAGATTCTGAACCGAAACCCTAGGAAAGAGGGTGTTGGGTTCGTAAGGAAAATAAATGTAGATGGCTCTTACTGGAAACATGAGCAGTACTCCAAAACCACATGGGTTGCTGCAAAGGAACTTTCAGCAGATCCATCCAATCTATCTGGCTTCACTTGTGCTAACCCCATTATCATTGATGAATCCTTTGATGCAAACTATAAACTATTTAAGAATCAGAATGGTGAAGTGTTTGCCAGGTACATTGGTACTAACTGCAGGAATGGACCGCCTATGAAGAAGATCTAGGTTCCAAAAACGTGTCTGGAAAACCTTCCTGTGAATGTCTTCATGACACCTCACTTGAAGAAGACAAACCTCAGACCAAAGGCTTCATACGGTCCAAAGGCTTCATACAAACAGAGGACTCACCTGAGTCACACTAATGCAAATGTTTTGCAGGGAAACCATACTCAGGCATATGAATATGAGAGCGGTTCATCGAACCGTCATGTTCATATGACCAAAAATTATTCTACTTATTCTTATGAGTATTATTGTCCACCTGCAAGACTGTTTGCTAAGGGTTCAAAGCCAAAATTCTCAGATGCTGCACTTAGACTTATTGCTTCTAAACCACCCTTGAAGATGTGGGTGGTTAAGAAAGCTTAGCTCTCTTTTGCAGGGAAAGGTCTCCAGCAGAAAAACAAAATCTTCTGACGCTATTGCTGGGGACCTTAAAAATCTTGTAGGGCGCAAGATAAAATGCCTGAATGGCATCATTATGTACTTCGTTCCTGAATCGCATGCTACTCTCCCTATTAGTCCTAATCTAGATTTAAGTTTTCATAACCCACTGGTTCGTCAAATGTTTTTGCTTCACAATTCTCTTCGTGAAGCCTATCCCCCTAACTGCACTGTAGGGTACGACACCAGCGTCTTCAAAGTCTTCAGAATGGATTATTGACAGTGGGTGTACAAATCATATGACTGGCAAAAGAAGCCTTCTTATGGACTCAACCTTACGTCCATCTGACAAGAGCCACATCACATTTGCTGACACTGGTAAAAGTAAGGTATTAGGTCTAGGTAGAGTTGCAATCTCAAAGGATCAACACATGGATAAAGTCAAGCTTGTTGAATCCCTTGGTTTCAACTTAATGTCTTTCTCAATGCTTTGCGATTTGAACATGGTCGTAATATTTGGAAAATATCGTTGCCTGGTACTAATGGAATTTAACAAGTCTCTAGTGTTTGAAGGGTATCGGAAAGATGATTTGTATGTGGTAGAGCAGGGCCACAACTTGCAGTATGTCTTCTTGCAAAAGCTTCAGAATGCTGGCTTTGGCATCGGAGGCTTGGGCATGCTGGCATGAGGAACCTCCACACCCTTGCGAAGAAGAAACATGTCATAGGCATCGAGGGCGTCAAGTTCAAGAAAGATCACTTATGCGGTGCCTGTGAAGCAGGGAAGATGACGAGGGCAAAACATCCTTCGAAGACAATCATGACTACTACTCAACCCTTCGAACTGCTCCACATGGATCTTTTCGGTCCCACTCACTACTCAACTTTTACTACTACTGCTTGCCTCTATGGCTTCGTCATTGTTGATGATTACTCTAGATATACTTGGGTGCACATAATCCTTTACAAGACTGAAGTGCAGGATGTCTTCAGACGCTTCGCTAATCGTGCTATGAACAATTTTGGCGCCAAGATAAAGCACATCAGAAGTGACAATGACACTGAATTCAAGCACACTGGCCTTGATACGTATCTTGATACCTTGGGCATCACACATGAATTCTCAGCTCCATACACGCCACAGCAGAATGGTGTCGTCGAACGCAAGAACAGAACACTCATTGAGATGGCCAGAACGATGCTAGATGAATACAAGACTCCAAGAAAATTCTGGACTGAAGCCATTGACACTGCATGCCATACAATCAATCATGTTTATCTTCACAAGCTTCTGAACAAGACATCTTATGAGCTCCTTACTGGCAAAAAGCCAAATGTCAGTTACTTCAGAGTATTTGGCGCAAGGTGCTGGATCAAGGACCCACACCACACCTCAAAGTTTGCACCAAAAGCACATGAGGGTTTTATGCTTGGATATGGAAAGGATTCGCACTCCTACAGAATCTTCAATCTCTTCCATTACAAAGTGGTTGAAATAGTGGATGTGCGGTTCGATGAGACAAATGGTTCATAAAGAGAGCAACTGCCAAATGTGCTAGATGAAATTCCAGCTAGTGAATCAATCAAGCTAATGGGAACTGGAGAGATTATACCTTCTGAAGCTCATCCTGAAGAAGAACTTATCATCTCAGCACCTGATCAACATGAAGACAATGCTCAGCCTGAAGACATTCCTCCCAACAACAACATAGATCAGCAAGAGCAAAGTCTTCGCCCTGTACATCCTCGTGTTGCCAATGAAGTGCAGATTGACAGAATAATTGACAACATCAATGCACCTGGTCCACTCACTCGTTCAAGGGCAACTCAGCTAGCAAATTTCTGTGGGCACTTCGCATTCGTCTCAATATCAGAACCCAAGAAAGTTGAAGAAGCCTTCATGGAACCTGAATGGATTCAAGCTATGCAAGAAGAGCTTCAACAGTTTGAGCTAAATAATGTATGGGAACTGGTTAAGCGTCCTGATCCACGGAAACACAATATAATAGGCACCAAATGGATATACCGCAACAAGCAAGATGAGCATGGTTAAGTTGTCAGAAACAAAGCTCGTCTCGTTGCTCAAGGACATACTCAAGTGGAAGGCATTGACTTCGATGAAACATTTGCTCCTGTGGCTAGGCTTGAAGCCATACGCATACTGCTGGCCTATGCAAATCATCATAACATTCTTCTATATCAAATGGATGTGAAGAGTGCCTTTCTCAATGGCAAAATTGAAGAAGAAGTGTATGTTGCACAACCGCCTGGCTTTGAAAATCCAAAACATCCTGACATGGTATACAAGCTCAACAAGGCGCTGTATGGCCTCAAACAAGCCCCTAGGGCCTGGTATGACACACTCAAATACTTCCTGAAGAGCAAAGGCTTCATACCTGGTTCCCTGGATCCCACTCTTTTCATGAAGACATATGATGGTGAACTGTTTGTGTGCCAAATATATGTGGATGACATTATCTTCGGTTGCACCAATCTGACGTACAGTGAAGAGCTTGGATATATGATGCGAGAGCAATATCAGATGTCCATGATGGGGGAGCTGAAGTTCTTCCTTGGTCTTCAAATACGACAACAACGCAATGGCATCTTCATATCTCAAGAGAAATATCTCAAAGATTGCCTGAAGAAGTTCGGTATGCAAGACTGCAAAGGCTTCACAACACCAATGCCAGCCAAACATCATCTAGGTCTTGACGACAATGGTAAAGAGTTCGATCAAAAGGTATACCGCTCCATGATTGGTTCTTTGCTTTATTTATGTGCATCTAGGCCAGATATTATGCTTAGTGTTTGCATGTGTGCTCGATTTCAAGCGGCACCAAAGGAGTCGCATCACTTAGCTGTGAAGCGAATTCTTCGATATTTGGCTCACACCCCAACTCTAGGATTATGGTATCCAAAGGGCTCAAAGTTTGATTTGGTTGGATTCTCGGATGCTGATTATGCTGGTGACAAAGTTGATCGCAAGTCTACATCAGGCACATGTCACTTTCTGGGACGATCACTTGTATGTTGGTCTTCAAAGAAGCAGAACTGTGTATCTCTCTCCACTGCTGAATCTGAATACATTGCTGCTGGATCTTGCTACGCTCAGCTTCTGTGGATGAAGCAAACACTCAAGGACTATGGCATTCATCTGAAGCAAGTGCCACTTTACTGCGACAACGAAAGCGCCATCAAGATTGCAAACAACCCAGTTCAGCACTCGAAGACAAAGCACATTGAAATTCGTCATCACTTTCTCAGAGATCATGTTGTGAAGGAAGACATTGATATCATACACGTCAACACTGAAGAGCAATTGGCAGATATCTTCACCAAGCCCTTGCATGAGAAGAGGTTTTGCAAGTTACGGTGTGAGCTAAATATCTTGGAATCCTCAAATGTCCTGTGATCAGGCACACATCCTAACACTTATGCATATGATGACTTAGATGTGCAACACACAAAGTAAAGTATATCTTCAATCAATGAAGACATACATTCTAAGTGTGAATACATTAATATGGAATTTGACTTCGGAGCGCCACGATAATTGTGCGCCGTGTCTGGGTCTAATACTTCCTATACGGTGGGTAACGCCACCACCAAACGTTCCATTTTGAAGTGTTTCACTCATGGCGTTACCTTGCAATGTCTTCACATTTGATTTGGCTTCGAACTCAACATATTTTCATGATTATCTTCACTATGTCGACTATAGATATATATATATGCTAGTGTTCTGTCCTCTACAGCATTCACTTATAGCTATGTCTTCGTGTTGAATCTTTTGAACTAAGTGAATGTGATCGGACCCCAAACTTCTCTATGCTTTCTATCTCAAACTCTATCTCTCTAAGTCATATGCATTCTATTGAAACTGTCGAATGTCTTCACTGCGTCCTTGTCAGCAGAAGATATAGAGACAACCATAAAGTCCGTTTTCAATGCTCATTCCTCCACATAAAATCCGGAGAAGCAGGAACAACCGCCCGATAATCCAGGCGTGCGTGGGACGAGGAACAAACCCCAAACTTCTGCAAACTGGCCACGCGTTCCTCAGATGCGAATCACCAGGGGCACCTGAGTAATAGCACAGTGCCGCCCCTGTGCCTATAAATTCACACTTACCGCAGTCATTATCTCCTTCTTCCACCCTCGCACGAACCCTAGCGCCACCGCTAGCTCTCGACGACACCAGCGACGAAGCGCTTCGCTGCCGCAACCTCTCCGATGCCGTCTTCATGCTGATCGCGGACATCGTCCTCTCCGCCGTCGCCGTAGGTGTCTTCCGTCGCCAAGTTAGGGCACGGAGGATTGAACTGCTCGGCATCATCTCCCACTCCGTCTAGCAGTTCCAAGTGTGGTAAATAAAACTTCTTTTTACAGCCCCTTTTGATCTCATGGTTCTGTCACTTTCTACCATAAGAAGTTTCTCTTCACACAAGTTAGATCTCTCAATCTGCATCTCATAACATGCTTAGTACATTCACTTGTGCTTCATGAAGTAGTTAGATTCCTCACTTGTACTGATCTGTGGGTTCGTACAAATCTGGAACCAACTTCTTATCTATGAGTGAATGTCTTTGCACGATGAGGTCACTGTCTTCTAAACTGATTATTCTTCAAAACCTTCTGAGAATGCATATGACCTCTTCCCCTTCCCTCGCACCTTAATGCTGTCACAGGTACATGTCCGTGGGAGAATCCTTCGGTTCTCATAGTCTGCATTCATTTGCAGAATTCCTACAGAATCACATAAATTCTCTTGAAGCCAGTTCATGTTGGTCCAGCAAAAGAAAGCCTTTGAAGCCTTTGAAAGTTTTGAAGCCTTTCAAGTTAAAGTTTATGGCTTCAGAAGCAGCAGCAAGGAAGGGGGGCAGACAGCGACGTGAAGGAACTTCCAAAGATCTGCCTGAAGACCTGGCACAAATGTATAAAACAGATCCTAAAGAGAATTATGGGCAGCGCAAGACCCGAATCCAATGGATTCGACGCTATTGGGCAGAACAATGGTTCAAATACCGCTTCACAACCCAAGAGTATGCTGAGAAAAGTGCCATCAAAAGACCGTGGGGAGACATCTTATACTAGAACCTTGTACCCAGGTCCAGAGATGAAGCTATTGCCCAAAGCTTCTATCCATGCATGGTTCGTGGGCCACAGCCTGATGATGCACATCCGTCGTCACTACTCTGGTGTCGTGACGACAATCTGTTCAAGCGCAACTTCCAGTTTGCCCAACAATCAGCGAAGCAGAACAAGAAGAAGTTGGGGTTAGACTTCAACCCTGGCCCCTCCGCACCAAGGGCAGATGCACACGCGATGCATAACCCAATATCATCGGTCCGTATGCCAACCTTGAGGGCCTCATCACCCGCATCTTAGTCCGAGGGACTGCCGTGAATGACCCTCCAGCTGACTTTGAGTCTGATGAAGCTCCTGCTGTACCGAAGCCAAAGCAGTCGAAGAAGCCAAAAGCTTCAAAGCCGACCCGTTCACCAAATGTCTCAAGGGCGAAGCCATTGGCAACTGCACCTCCTGAAGACAGTGTGCAGTCTGAAGACGTATCCCGCGTCTCCAAGCCCCAGAAGGCCAAGATGCCTCAGCCATACACCGGCAAAGAGCTCACAGCTGCTGACATTTTGCGCAGCGAAGCCATTGATCTGTCAAGTGATGAAGATCTTGGAGATGACGCTCTCGAGCAGCTCATCAAGAGCAAAGAAGAAGCTGAAATCTTCAACAATTTGCCTCTCTTTGATGTCGCCATCATCCACAACTTCATCGACGAATGGTTTGCCACACCAAACATCAGCTTCGAAGATCTGCAGCTGCCTATTGGCCTCAGCGTCGCCTTCCAAGGCGCAATTGCTTCAGAACTTGCCATTGCCCAGCGCATTGTTGAACTGAAGCAGAAAATTGATCATGAAAAGGCTCAGTTCAAGAAGAATATGGCCAAGCTCAGCGTGCAAGAAGTGAAGAGCTTCAAGATCATGTTGCATGAGCTTAAGGAAAACTTTCTGAAGAAGCGTGCAGAAGCTCAGGGTTCACGTGAGCGGATGAAGTCTCTGGCTGAAAGATGTGTGCAAGCCTACAATGAGGCTGAGAAGCGCAAGGCACTTGGGCGTCCTGGCATCGACCCAAGATGGTCGCAAAGAAAAAGAAGAAGACTGTTCCAGCTGAACCAGAGGCACCAAGGCAAGAAGCAGTTCCAACTGTCTTCCCAACTGCAATGACTGGCTCGAAGCCAAAGAGCTGGTCAACAGCTTCGGAGCTCAAGAAGACAAGAACTGCTGAGGCTGAAGCCAGGAAGAGGAAAAGCGCTGAAGCCTCTCCTACTGCCCCCAGCAAGAAGAAGCGAAAGATCAAGAAATCTCGGGCTGCTCCCACAGAGCCCTTGATAGTTAAACCTATTTCTATGGTTCACCCCAACGCAGAACGACAACTGACAGTTCATGAGCCTGCTTCCACAGCGGCTCCTGAAGCTGAAGACATACCAGCAACCGACCCCATCGCTGCTGAAGACATTGGTCATCAGGACCATGTACAAGGTGATGCAGCCCTTCCTCAGTATGAACACAACGAACTCATCAGCATTGGTCGTCCTCTGACGCCAATTGCACAAGATGCGTCATGGGCGGATCGCCCTCAAGAGGAAGAAGACAGTGAGGCTATGATGGCCTGGCTTATTAGGGATGATAGACTACTCATATCAATAAGGAATTCCTTCTTTTCCGGGATCCCATTCGAACAGAACTCCAAAGTTAAGCATGCTCAGCTTGGAGTAGTGTCAGGATGGGTGACCGATTGGGAAGTTGCTCCCGGGTGCGCTTGAGTGAGGACAAAGTGCGCAGAAAAGACTAGTATTGATCTGTGGGGCCAGTCTAGATCCCGCCAGGAGTAACGACCACCGGCGGGTGTGTTCGGGGCGTTACAAGTTGGTATCAGAGCCGACCCTCGCGGTTACACAGATGGTTGCGGACAGGTGCGCGGTCATGTTGTTCATGACGTTTGTGACCCGTCATGGCACCCGGCATGGCACATGTACCGGACTAGATGCACAGACGTATGTGCCAAGAGGGAACGTTCCTGTGGCCCGACGAGGACGTCGGTTCCTCTGAGTGGGGGTGTATGTGATGGCCTGGCTTATTAGGGATGATAGACTACTCATATCAATAAGGAATTCCTTCTTTTCCGGGATCCCATTCGAACAGAACTCCAAAGTTAAGCGTGCTCAGCTTGGAGTAGTGTCAGGATGGGTGACCGATCGGGAAGTTGCTCCCGGGTGCGCATGAGTGAGGACAAAGTGCGCAGAAAAGACTAGTATTGATCTGTGGGGCCAGTCTAGATCCCGCCAGGAGTAACGACCACAAAATGGCCATCGTGCTCACCAGCCCCAGGATTGCGGGTGTGTTCGGGGCGTTACAAGTTGAGTCTGTCACGACCGGTTTTTCCGGACATTGATTTCCAAAAAATGGCCGTCGTGCTCACCAGCCCCAGGATTACTGTTAGCTGATGCGGCACCAACTTAATACAGAAATTCCAAGCAAAAATACAAAATATGTACTACAAGACCATTGTGGCCTATGAGTACGTCAAATGGTTTCTAGTGGTCGATGGCGGAAGCGGTTTGTGAGTCATTAGTGTCTATGGGACTCCATTTCCCACAGGAACAGCTGACCAGGTTAACTCCTATCTTCGCGAGGCTGCTATCACCGTTGCTTAGGTGCCGAGGCTGTCATCGCCACGCTCCTCTCCAAGCAAGCAATCTGGCCAAGACAATAGCCAGGGGCAAGCCAGTGAGTACTTTGAATGTACTCGCAAACATTAAGAACACAGGTATAATATAATTGATAATCATGCACCGAAAAATTCCATGATCACATCGTCAGTCATAAATAAAACATCTTTTATGCATGCAAGCAGGTTATTTTCATGCAACATGAATAAGCAGTAATAGAGTGGGAATAAAATGCCGCAGTCGGGCGTCTGAGCGACACCACATAAAGGGCTTTAAAAGAAATGCCACAGTCGGGCGTCTGAGTGACACCACATAAAGGGCTTTAAAAGAAATGCCACAGTCGGGCGTCTGGGCGACACCACATAAAAGGCTTATAAGAGAAATGCCACAGTCGGGCGTCTCAGCGACACCACATAAAGGGCTTATAAAATAAATAATCACAATGAATATCCAGGAGGTAGAACCGTCCCAGGGATACTCGATAATACAGATAATGCAACGGGTTAGTCCATCACAAAATAATAATCATGGTCCTCACAAGTAACTAGTCGGTATCCACGTTTGGTTTAACAATATCTCCTCCGAAGACCGACACTAAGACCAACACTTGACCCATCCCAGACTGTAATCCTTAACCATGGACACGGCTATTCGAATAGGTTTAATCTCTGCAGAGGGTGTACTCTTTACCCACGAGTAACGGATTCCTTTAGTCCATCGGGACTAATTCCGTTTACGGCCTTTTAGTTGAAAACACGCCTAACTTGCACACACCAGCTTAACTCATCGGGGTCTGGAATCACCCACGACACTTGTTAAGCAAAACTCTAAGTGGGGAGGCTACAACCTCGCGTAGCATGGGATCAAATTTATATCGCGCGCTCTAAGGGGTGGCCTCCCCTCTCGGTCCCAATCGGAAACACCCATGCCCCCGGACCAGGTGGCCTGCCTACCGGCTACAACCGGTATCTTCCACCATGGCCTCTCTGTACGGTGTGTGCTTGAAAGGGGTTGATGACTTACTGAACCGTACCCTACCTGCGGCAGGGACAAGTGGTAGTACAAAACAAGTATGGGGGTTACTGGAACAAGACTCGATCTAAGGTCGACTCAGGAGGTTTATAAATTCCCTGTATGACATGTATAACAAATATATTTCAACCAACAAAATCACCACTCAATATACCTTACCATGCCATACCGGACATAACCGTCCTGACGGAGACCGGCGATAAGCTCACGCCTACCCAAGGCAGAGGCTTTCCCGGATTTCTTTACGGCATGCATGCAAGGCACATGAGGATGATTACCATCACCAGTATATTCATTTCCAACAACAAGGAAATCACTAATATGCATTCATGCAATTTATCATATCACATGAAATAACAAGTTCTCCGATATAAGGTGGTGTTATAAACGTGTTAACTATCACACCAAAAATATTATTCCAGGGTTTAGACTGCTTGCCTTCATGGTGTGGAAGGGCAGGGTGCACTCCAAATCTTTTGAAAGCTTTCTTCTCTTCCAAAATCCTATTTTCAAAAATATGCAAATAACACATTTCAAAAAAAGTACAAAAAAGTTGTTTGGAAAATTTTCAAATAAATATTAAAATAAACTAGACAAAATTTGAGAGATGTAGGAAAAAGAATCAATTCATTTGGAGTTATATTCAAAGAGTTATAGATAGTCAAAGTTCTGGTCAAATCTGTTATTTAAAATTAAAACCGAAAAAGAAAAACGTTTCGAATATACGTACACGTCGAAAGCGTATTTTGGTTATACGCTTCCACTTACTCCAGCGTGGACGGCGCGCGAGTCACTGACAGTGGGCCCGCCTGGCCCACTAGTCAGGTTTGACTGGTCTATCCCTCCCTTCTCTTCCTCTGCCCGAACGGAGGCGAGGCAACGGCGATCGTCGCTGGCGAACGGTGGCTCCCTGCGGGTTCCAGAGGGTCTGGATGGATCCGCGAGACCGAGGCGGTCCTTCCGGTGGTCGCTGGGTAGACGGGGGTGGAAAGAGTCGTCGGCGGTGAGCTTCGCGGCGGAGGGGGCTTCAGGAGCAGAGTGGTTTTGGGGCTATGGTGGTTCCCGATCAAATTCGAGTATGGGGATGGGTTCACGGGAGGAAGAGAAGGTTCCTGGTGAAGAGAACGGAGAAGGGGAGGCCCTGGTGATGCCGGAATGGCCGGGGCAGTGGCGGCGGCTGCGGTTGCCAGAGATGGGGAAGGAGACCTCCTCGGGTCGATTGGCTGCCAATGGGGGTCCTAGGGAGATGGCTTGGGGTTGCCTGTGTGCGGAGACGAGCTCGGGGCTCCTTTATATAGCGTCTCCAAGTCGGTTCGCGGCTGCCGTGGATGAGCTCGTCGGCGGACCGCCTTACTGTGTTGCAGGGCGGCGTGGAGGCGACGAGAGCTAGCCGACGAGCGAGGGGATAAGCTTGCGCTGTTCCTAGGGGCAGGTGGCGAGCCGGGGTGGCTTTGGCAGTGCCGACCGTGGCAGAGGCGCGCTGCGGACGCCGGTGTGCCACCAAAAGCTCTGTCGGCGTCGCTGTAGGCTGCCAGGGCGGCTTGGCGCGCTGCTGTGAGGGGGGCAAAGTGCGTGGCGTGGTGCTGCAGAGCGGGCCAAAACTAGGGGGGCAGCGTGTTGGCTCGGGCGCGGTTCGTGCAATACGCGCGCTCTGGGCGCGTCTAGTGCACGCGCGGAAGGTGTTCGATACAATGCCGTGGCATGCTACAGGTCACAGGTGAGGCTGGCACTTAGCAGACCTAGGTTAGGAGTAACTGGGAGTCTAGTGGACATGTTAGTTTGATCAGAGGTGCAAGGTCACAGTGTAATGACAAAATTCATGTCAAAGCTGTTCATGCACTTAAGGTGTTTGACAAAATGCCACAGGCACCTAGGCATTTCTTGGAGTGGCCAAAACTTCCAGAGTGGGGTCTCTTTAGATGAATAAGACGGTGGTGAGGTTAGTTTGTGAAAAGCACAAACTTGTTAGTGCAAGTTTTGCAAAACTACAATTCTGGGCAGGAAATAAATGACATTATTTCATGAACCAAAAATATTCAAATGGGTGCATGCTCCTGGACTTAGGGGTTTGGTAGGGCTGTCTACAAGTAGGAGAAGGCACAGGGTTACTGGAGCAAAAATAAATAGGGTTGCAGTAGAAATCACAAGGCTGGACCAGAATGGAAAAGAGGTTGATTCACTCAAAATTTTCACATAACAGCACTAGGTTTTTGCATAATGTTTAATCATATGCTACTACCAACATCCCATAATTTTGGTGGAGGCCAGAAAGAAATATTTAAATGGGTTGTAGTGCAAAATTGCACTCTGGACCAGAGAAGAAAAATTGAGTGTAGAGCTCAAAATATTACATGAATAAAAGATATTTTTGTATAAAAGTGATTTAAAAACATCACATGACAACTCCAAATTTTGGTTGGAATTTTAAGTGAATTTATCAAATGGTTGTAGTTCAAATATGGCCACATAACCCGTAAAAACCATTTTTCAATAAAATAAAGATCAAGCAAATTAATTATGTAATTAGTCATACTGATAAAAGAAAAGTTTTTCTTGAGAGGTTAAACAAGTCCAATAACATATTTGAAAGGTTTTCATTTTGGGGAAAAACTCCATAATAACAAGGGAGATAATGGTTCAAAAATAAAAAGGGAGCCCAGAAAATAAAAGTTTTAATTCCTGGCAAAATCTTAATTAATAAAACAAGGCCAAAAAAATTCTGGGTGTCACAACACTACCCCCCTTAAGAAAAATCTCGTCCTCGAGATTTGTTAAAAGTTGTTTTAAGAAAAACTATACGCAATAAAAATGTGGCTAAAGTGAGAGGGCAATAAGTGGTGAAAAACCACAGTGTGAATACTGGTGCTGCGTGGAAAAATCTACGGTTCGGGACAAAAACGTGAGATTTCTACGCTGGATATAAATTTAGAATAACCTCTAAATTTAAATATACGCTGGTCGTACCCGAGGGCACAGTGCTCCCTCTGGCTGACAGGTGGACCCAGGGCCCACTGTCGGCCTCTTCTTCTTCCTCTGGCTCTTTCTTCTTCCTTTCTCCCGCGCGCTTTCTCCACCGGCGACGCCTAGTGCGTAGGGCATCTAGGCCGTACCGCGGTAGTGCGTGGCGTGCTAGCTGCCGGTGCAGCATGCAGTCACCTCGTGGGCCAGCGCGCTGTCGGCACTGCTCGCGGATTCGTCTCTGAACACCGGCGATCGGCAACGAGCGGCGTTTGTGGACTTCGCCCACTGTACACTGAGCTCGAGCTATAAAACGGCCGGGGTGCCCCTCTCTTCTTCCTCACACCTGGCCTCACTTCTCCTCCTCCTTCTTCATTCATTACCGCTTACAAAAGCTCGGGTTAGGCTCTAATGGCGGAGGCGATGCCGGACTGGTTTGCGATCCTGATATGCGGAGGGCTGGCGACACTGCTGGGGCTCTCCGTGCTCCTGTGCGCGATGATCCTCGACGATCGTCGCGACGCTGCTGCTCGGGTGTTGGCTGTCCGCGGTGGTCGTGATCACGAGGAGTAGATGGGGTGTGTCGGTTGCTAACTGTTGTTAGGGGGTGATTAGCTGGATGTAACACCGTTGCAAAGTTTTGCAAACAGTGTATGTGTCGGGTGGTAGGTGCGACATATGCCAACGGGTGGCTTATCATTGTGGGAGCTAGTAAGACATCGCCGGTGCCTCGAAACGGGATAAGGCGAAGACATGCACGCCGGCGGATCTTACCCAGCTTCGGGGCTCTCCGTGGAGATAACACCCCTACTGCTGCTCTGCGGGGTCTCCGCATGTTCACTAGATGAATCGAGTAGCAATACAACGCTCCTTGAGCTGTTTGGTGGGAGGAGGAAGAAGGGCACGGCAAGCCTGCTTCTTCTCCTTGTGCGGTGTCTAGGACTAGTAAGGGGTCGAACCCTTTGCATGGGTGCTCCGGGGGGTTTATATAGGCCTACCCCCCGGGGGTACAATGGTAATCCAACTGGGCGCGGGGCCCAGCCGTCTGTGACTGCGCTCGCCGGCTTCTGCGCCGGCTGCTGGGGCCCGCCGACTGGTGGGTCCCGCCGACTGTGGCTCCACCTTGTTGACGTGAGCTTCATTGTGGTAAGCGTAGCTACAGTACCGCCGCCTGCCAGGCGATCGCTGTAGCCTTACCGCGTCTCGTCTCCTTAATGGGGCGTCTTCTTCGAGGGAGGCGGCAAGCCGACTACGGGGAGTCGCTTCTGTCTTGGGCCGACTGGTTGGATGCGTGGCCGCCTTCGGGCGTCTCTCTGCTCAAGGGGGCCCACCGCCTGTGGGCCGCGCTGGCGGCCCGTCGTGGGTGATGCCAGGGTCAACATGGCAACCGTGCCGCGCCGGACGGGTCGCGCCTACCCCGTACGGCGCACTGTGCCAGGCGTGCTCCGAGATTCGGGGGTGGCAGGCTTTACTGTAGCCACGCCCCGTCGCACCGCCGTTAGGTGGGTGCAAACTTTTGTGGTTATGGTCTTGACCGCTTTATGGGGAGCCGGCTTCTTGGAGTCGGCCTTCTCATGGCCGGCTTCTTGGATTCGGCCTTCTCATGAGGGCTAAAGTCAGACCGCCTTTCGAAAGCCGGCCTGGGTTGCAGCTAGTGAGGGGAAGGCGGCCCCATGTCATGGATTCTTGAGAGTCGGGCGGGCTCGTAACTTTTTCAGAAGGGCCAGGGGAAGCCGGCTAGGCTACCCATGGCTATTTACTCCGACATTATGTGTCCGAATGATTATGGTTGTGAGTCTTCAGAGAGCCCTGCGTCTTGTAGGCGGGAGGAGGGGGGGACCTGTGTGCTGACTACGGGCCCCTCCGCGGCCACGTCGCGGCGAGATCCTGCGAGCGCACGCGCGCGACGGGACACCGCCGCAGGCCCGGGCCCGCCACTCGCGAGCCTTGGTCCGGGCGCGGATCTTCCGTGGCCCACAGGGGCCGCTCGCTTTCTCGAGGCAGTTTTGTTTCGCCGTTAAGGCTCGATAATCACGGGACATGGGGAGTGGGCACGATCGATCCCCACGCTTCCCCACGCCGCGCCTCCTCGGCTCCGCCACGTGAGCCTATAAGTAGGGGGAGGAGGGAGAGCGACAGAGGTTCGCACGCTCCCTCCCGCTCCGCCCCTCCTAACCCTCATCTTCTTCCTCTCGCTGCCGTCGCAGCTTCCCGTCTCAGCGTCGTCGCGTCTCTACACCGCCTCGCTCCCATGGCGTTGTCAAGATCGTGGGACGGCTCCAACGTCCATGAAGACCATGTGGAGTTCCTCCGCCAGACCCGGCGCCTGCCCGGCGCCGACTGCGTACAGGTCTGCCTGGCGCCCGCGAAGGAGATCTCGCTGGCACCGGAGGAGGGCGAGCGGGTCATCTTTCGCTCGCACTGCCTGCGCGGCTTCGGCCTTTCGGTGACCAGGTTTCTGCGCTCTTTCCTGGAGTTCTACAACCTCCAGCCGCATCACCTTACGCCTAATGCGGTGATGCTGCTGTCGGCCTTCGTCTCCCTCTGCGAAGGCTTTTTGGGGCTGCTCCCCACGCTGGAGCTCTGGGGAGAGTTCTTCCAGAGCAAGCTCGGCACAGTCGTCGCCGGCGTGCCCGCCCCCTGCGGAGCCTTCATCGCCATGAGGAGGGCGAGCAAGAACAACCCGTTCCCGCCCATCCCCCTGATCCAGTCGGTGAAGGTCTGGCAAAGATCTTATTTCTATGTGAAGAACGTCGCCGAGCAAGGAGACTACATCAACCTGCCGGCTTACGTAGCCGGCCCGCCGGCTGGGAGGCAGCCCTCGTGGAGCTTCCGGTCCCGGTCATTGTCTCCGGCCGGGAACGCCGCCATCTCCCAGCTTCGGGTGTTGATTCAGTCGGAAGGCCTGTGCGGGGCCGACTTGGTGGCCGCCTTCGTGGAGCGCCGGATCCTTCCTCTCCAAAGTTGGCCCCATATGATGTGTCAGATGAGCGGCCGCTTCGACCCAAGCCGGCTGAGCACATGGGAAATGCCCCACGCGGAGGTGGCGCTCATGGTTAACTACATCGCCAACTACAAACTCGCCGGGGACTGGCAATACGGCAAGGTGCCGTATTCTCGCGCCAATCCTCCGCCCGTGGTAAGCTTCTCTCTCTATCTTCTTTTTGTCGTCGGCTGGCTTTATGACGGCCGACTTCTGACCAGTCGGTTCTTTGAGCAGAACCCTCTTCTTGCGCCGCCGGCCGGGGCGGCGGGGATCGAACGCCAGTATGCCCCGGACCGCACGGTGGACGACATTGACGACCCGGACTTGGGGGCGGCCGCCATGGAAGACACCGTGGTGGGGGACAGCGCCGAGCCCGGAGGCTCAAGGTTCACCGCGAGCTTCGAGGACTGGCCGGACGATTTCAAAGCCGAAGTCGCCCCACGTCGCCAGCCGGCGGCCGACCATCAGGGCGCGGGCTCGTCTACCGCGCCGACTGCCGGCGGCGGCGCACAGAAGCGCCGGGCCGCTTCAGGCCTCTTTGGCAGTCGGCCGAAGAAGTCCAAAGCCTCCGCCGCGGCGACCAAGCGAGACGAGGCGGCCGCGAAAGCGGCCCGCTTCCGCAAGGCGGTGAAGCAGCCTCCGGCGGTCTCAGCGTAAGTCTTCGATTGCCTTGCCGCATGCTCGTCGTCATTCTCTTTCTCTTTGAATATTCTTCTTAACTTTTTCTCGCTTGCTGGACAGGGCGCCGCTTTCCCTTGAGCGGGGTCCGGGCGGCTCCGTCGTGGGGCCGGCTGCAGGGTCTTCGAGCTCCCGCCGCGTGGACCCCCGCGCCGATCTCAGGGAGGCCACAGAGCGGAATGCCCGCGAAGCGCGGGAGGAGCGCGAGGCGGCGGAGAAGGCGGCCGCCCAGGCGGCGAGGGAGCAGGCCGACGCGGCGGCCAAGGCCCAGACGGAGGCGGCTACCGCGGAGACGGAGGCGGAAAGCTCGCGCAACCAGCCTCCGCTGCTCGCCATTCCTCTCCGAGCCGTAGCCCCCGACACCCCACTGCCCTTGGCGGAGGAGATCGTCCAAGACCCGCCGCTGTTGGAGGGGGGAGGACCCCGTGGCCTTTGCGGGGAGAGCGCCGTCGGCAGCGCCAACCGGAGCGGGCCAAGGCGGCCAATCGTCAGCGGCGCCAGAGGGGCCGGCCGGAGGTGAGCTGGAGAACAGAGCCGGCCTCGAGGTGCAGCTGGCGGCGAGCCGGCGCGTAGGGGGAGGCGCCGCTCGGCCGGAGTTGTGCCGTGTTGCGGGCGTAGGCCAGTCGGCGGAAGACCTGGAGGCGGCCAGCACCGCCATGTCCGAGTGGACTCCCAGTGGGGGGACTGGCGAGCTGGATGTGGCGGCTCAAGGGATCCGGAGCCGGCTGCAAGCTCAAGCCGCCCTGCTGCAACAGTTCAACCAAGAGTTCTTGTCAACGCGAGCCACTATCCGGGTGAGTCCTTCATTCTTGGCTGCTTTTCTTCCTTAACTTCTTCCGTGGGGGCGCGTCAGTGCACCCACTGGGTGTAGTCCCCGAGATTCGGGGCGACTACTGCGTAGTCGGGTCGGATCTTTCTCGACGGCCACCTTACTTTGCTTTTTTCTGAACTTTCAGGAATACCACAACCTTCGTGCTGCCGCCTTCAACTCCCAGGCTCGGGAGTTGAGCCGGCGGACCGACGACCTGGCCGACAGCCGAAGTAAGTACTCGATTTTGTCCGTCTCCTGTGGGGGCGCGTCAGCGCACCCACTGGGTGTAGTCCCCGAGATTTGGGCCGACTGCTGCGCAGTCGGGTCGGATCTTTCTTGATGACTCTTTCTTATTGGTTTTTCTTTGTCTTCAGGGGCCAATGCTGACTTGAGGAAGGAGCTCGGCGAGGCGAAGGCCGCCCTTCATACCAAGGAGGCCGAGTGCGCCGCCTTGGTCCAGGAACGGGATCGCCTAGCCAAGAAGCTGGCCGACCAAGAGGAGAGCCACAAAGCGGCCCTACAGGTGGCGCAGGAAAGCGAAGCCGCCTTGAAGGCGGAGTATGAGACCTAGGCGGCGAGCTGGTCTGAGACCCGGCGAGCCCTGGACGAAGGCTTCGGCCGGATCGAGGACTTGATCGACGGTAACTTGCCTTCTTAGCCCTTCTCCTGCCCCTTGCCGCCTGGGTTTTTTGACTTATCTTGAGCTGTTGCTTGTTTTTGGTGCAGACTACTTCCCCGGCTACTCCGCCTTCGCCGCCCAAAGCATTGAGGCCCATCGCGAGGCGCGCCGTCAAGCGGGGGCCAACATTGCGCCGGATGCAAACCGAACCCTTGAGGAGCAGGTCCTGGCTGTCCAGGCACGGTTGCAGCCGGCTCATCGGATGCTTCGCCGGCTCCAACGTGCCGGGGCGCAAGTGTTGGCCGCCCTCTGGCCTGGCAAGACGATCCCCCGCACCCCAAGCCGAACTGCCGACTGGCTGGAAGTCGCAGTTGGTCGCTTTGAGGCTTGGAAGGCGTCAACGGCCCGCCTCGGAGCCAGGCAGGCGTTGGAGTTCGTTCGGGCTTGGTACCCAGGGCTGAGCCTGGACCAGCTGCGCACTTGGCGGATGGAGGCCGACGCGGAGCTGGAGGAGCTGAGGCCGGCTATCGCCCAGCGAGCTTCGACGATCGCCGAGTGCACCGACATCAGCGTTTTCGCGCCCGAAATCGATGATGACGGTGTTGCTCAGCCGGAGGAGTGGTTCGGGCTGAACCCGGCGATGGGCGAGGACTCGGCGGAGGAGATTGCCTCCAGCGACGAGGGCGAAGAAGACGAAGAGGAGGACGGCAAAGACGTCGAGCCAGCTGGTGGAACAACCGGCCGACCTCAGGCCGACCGTGCTTCCAGCAACGAGGCGCGTGGAAGCGCGCCCTCTGCGGGAGGCGACGACGAAGCCGAAGTTCGTCAGCCGGCCGCTCCTTCAGCCGGCACGACCACCTCCGCCAACCAGTCTGGCTTGTCGGCCACTCTGCCAGCTTGACCTGCCGTGTTTATCTTTCCTGCTTTGTTGTCTTTGAACAATCTTTGTTAAGTTTTCGGGCTGTTGTGTTGGTGCAGTCCACGGGCCGGCTACCGCAGTCCCCGAGCCGGCTGCCGAAGTCCCCGAGCCGGTTGCCGAAATCCCCGAGCCGGCTGCCGAAGTCCCCGAGCCGGCTACGGGAGTCTTGGGGTTGCCTACTTGGTTCTTCGAGCCGGACCCGGCCACATCGGGGTCAAGAGGCACGAAGATGGAATCAGACTCTGGAGACGGCTTGATAGATGGCTTGAGGAGGCGTTGTAGAGCGACGCCGGTTGGAATTGCTTGCCGAGTGGAGCCTATTCGAGCCAGGGCATCGGCTGGCTCATTGTCGGCTCGCGGTACGTGGTGGAACTCGCATCCTTCAAAGTATCCGCTGAGTTGTTGGACCAGGAAGCGGTAGCTCGCCATATTCGCGTCCTTGGCGTCCCAGTCGCCGGATGATTGCTGGACCACTAGGTCCGAGTCTCCATAACATAGGATCCGGCGAATGCCAAGTTCTTTGGCAAGCCGGAGCCTGTGTATGAGCACCTCGTACTCGGCCACATTGTTGGAGGCGGCAAAATGGATCTGTAGCGTGTATCTGAGCTTGTCGCCTTTCGAAGAGGTAAGGACGACGCTGGCTCCCAAGCCGGTGCGCATCTTGGACCCGTCGAAGTGCACGCGCCAATGGGTGGAGTCGGGAGCCGGCGGCAGGTATTGGGTCTCGGCCCAGTCGACGAGGAAGTCGGCCAGTGCTTGGGACTTGATGGCAGTGCGGGGCTGGTAGAAGATCATGTAGGGGGCCAGCTCGATGGCCCATTTTGCCACCCAGCCGGATGCGTCCCGACTGCCTATGATCTCGGCTAGCGGGGCAGTGCATACGACCGTGACGGGATGCTCTTGAAAGTAGGGCTTCAGCTTCTTGGTGGTGAAGTACACGCCGTAACACATCTTTTGGTAGTGCGGGTAGTTCTGCTTTGAGGCGGACAGCACCTCGCTCAAATAATACACCGGCCTCTAGACCGGCTGGGCTCGGCCTTCTTCTGGGTGCTGGACTACGATGACGGTGCTGACCACCCGGCTGGTTGCAGCGATGTAGAGGAGCATGGGCTCTTTCTCAGTCGGCGCCACGAGGACAGGCGGCGTGGCCAGCATCTTCTTCAGCTCGTGAAAAGCTTGGTCGGCCTGGTCGTTCCACTCGAAGTGAGTGCTCTTCTTCATGAGGCGGTAGAGAGGGAGAGCTTTCTCTCCGAGCCGGTTGATGAAGTGGTTCAAGGAGGCTAAGCACCCGGTGAACTTCTGAATGTCTCGAAGCTTGGTGGGGATCGCCATTCTCTCGATGGCCTTGATCTTCACCGGGTTGCATTCGATGCCGCGTTCGGAGACCAGGAAGCCTAGGAGCTGGCCGGCTGGCACTCCGAACACGCATTTCTCGGGGTTGAGCTTGATTTGGAACCGGCGTAAGTTCTCAAACGTTTCCTTGAGGTCTCCTAGCAAGGTGCCACGCTTCTCCGTCTTCACCATGATGTCGTCCACGTATACGTGAGCGTTTCTGCCGAGTTGCTTGAGGAGGCACTTCTGCATGCAACGCTGAAAAGTGGCACCGGCATTTCTCAAGCCGAATGTCATAGTCAGGTAGCAGAAGGCTCCAAATGGCGTGATGAAGGCGGTCTTCAGGCGGTCGTCCGGGTCTAGCTTTATCTGATGATATCCGGAGTAAGCATCCAAAAAACTCAACAGCTCGCATCCGGCTCTGGAGTCTATCACTTGGTCAATCCTTGGCAGGGCAAAAGGATCTTTGGGGCAGGCCTTGTTGAGGCTCGTGTAGTCTATACACATGCGCCACTTGTTGTTCTTCTTTAGCACAAGGACCGGGTTGGCGAGCCACTCTGGAAAGAAAACTTCCATGATGAAGCTAGCCGCCAAGAGCCGGGCTATCTCCTCCCCTACAATCCTGCGTTTCTCCTCCGACAATCGGCGAAGGGGTTGTCTGACTGGCTTTGCGTCTTCTCAAACGTGTAGTTTGTGCTCGGCGAATTTCCTCGGAACACCCATCATGTCCTTGGGGGACCATGCAAAGATGTCCCGATTCTCACGGAGGAAATCGGCGAGCTTGCCTTCCTATTTGCTGTTCAGGTTTGCCCCGATGACGGCAAACCTCTCTGGATGCTCGGGGTCAAGAGGTATCTTCTTCGTCTCCTTGGCCGGCTGGAAAGATCCTTGAGTATCTTGCTCTTTGGGGTCGGGGGACACGGCCGATTGTTTGCCGGCTATGGCCACGACTCGGTCTAACATCTTCTTCTCTTCGGCAATCACAAGGGACTCGGCTAGCCGGCTGCTGGCTGCTGCGCACTCAGAGGACTTCTTGTAATCGCCGGCTACGGTGATGACGCCTTTGGTGCTTGGTATCTTCATCTTGAGGTATGCATAGTGGGGAACTGCCATGAATTTGGCCAAGGCAGGTCGGCCAAGCAATGCATGGTAAGGGCTCTCCAGGTCCACCACTTCAAACCAGATCGCTTCCCGGCGGAAATGCTCCTTTTCCCCAAAAAGTACATCAATCTTGATCTTGCCAATGGGGGCGTAAGACAGGCCGGGTACGATGCCATGGAACACTGTCCAAGTAGGTACGAGCTGCTTCGTCTTGACATTTAGCTTCTCCAGGGTGTCGCGGTACAGGATGTTGATGCTGCTCCCGCCGTCTATCAACACACGGGAGAAGCGGGCGGCGCATCTGTCCGTTGCAAGGGTGGCTTCCAGGACCAAAGCGTAAGAGCCGGGAGACGGCATCACCTCCGGATGGTCGGCCCGGCTCCAGCTGATGGGCTTTTCTGACCAATGCATGTGTCCGGCGAGGTTGGCAGCGACCACGCTAACTTCCTCGCGCTCTTGGCGTTTGCTGCGCCGGTCTTCGGGCTGGCTTGTAAAGACGATGTAGGTTGCTTGCTCGTCAGGGAACTCGTCATGCACGGCTCCGACTACGGGCTGAGCTGCCGGAGGCGGCGAAGGCGGAGGCGGCGGGCCGGTAGGCGGAGGCGGCACGAGCCCTTCGCCCTTAGAGTTCAGGTGAGCCAATGGCACTTCCGGGTCGTGTGGTTGGACGGCTTCGCGCCACTGTGGAACTTGCAAGGGGCGTTGAGAGTTTGTTCGTAGGAGAAGGCGGGCTGCCAAGCTGGCCTGCCGCCCTTGGGCTTCTTGGGCGCCGGTCGCTCTTCAGGCGGCGCGTCTTCGACTGTGGCCACCTGCCGACTGGCGGGAGGCGGCGCTGGGCCCTTGCGCTTGTGGTCGTTCGAGTGGGGGAGTCGGCCGGAATCCCCGGCCGGCGTCTTGGGCGCCGGGTTGAGTACCTTTCCGGACGCGTCTACCCGAAGCTCGGTCTTCATCGAGGAATCGGTGGTGGCGTACTTGTCCGCTATGTCCAGAAGCTCGTCGAGGGTAGCCGGCTCGTCGCAGAGGAGCTTGTGCTTGAGGAGGGTGCCTTCTCGGCATCCAGCTGTGAAGTATTCTATGGCTTGGACCTCGTGCACCCCTTCACAGGAGTTGCGAAGCTCGGCCCAACGCGTGAGGTAATCACGAGTGGACTCGGCGGGGCCTTGTACGCACAAGGAGAGCTGTCTGGGCTTGGGAGCCCGCTTGTAGGTGCTGGTGAAGTTGCGGATGAAGGCTTCTGTGAAGTCTAGCCAGCTGTTGATGCTACACGGCTTGAGGCTGTTGAGCCAGGTCCGCGCCGTGCCTTGCAGCATGAGGGGCACGTACTTTACGGCAACGCGCCGGTTACCGTTGGCTATGCTAACCGCCGTGGAGTAGTCGATCAACCAATCTTCCGGCTTCACGGAGCCGTTGTACTTGGGCGTGTCTCTTGGGAGCGAGAACCCTTTGGGAAAGGGCTCGTCGCGGATGCGGGGGCCGAAACAAGGCGGGCCGACATCATCTTCTTCTTCCAACGCCAGGGATCGCGCCAGGCGGTCGATCCGATGGCGGGCGTCGTTCTCGCTGATTCCTTCACGGCGGCCTAGCCGGCCGCTGAGAGTCGGGTGCGCCACTGGCGGCGAGGCGGGATATCTCTCTCCACGGGCGGAGGCGGAGGCGGGTCGCCCCGCCATTCCATGGCTCGGGGATGACCGTCCGCGTCTCACTCGATGGAGATCCGGGTCCGGCTGCGGCTGGCAGCCGGCTCCTTCTCGCGTCGCGCGCGGGTATTGCTCATAGTCGGCGTCCGGGACGTCACGCCGTGTTCTCGGCGCGGGGGAGGGCTTTCCGCGCGGGGGTCGGCTTCGTGTCGCTGCGCGGCTGCGTCAATCAATTGCTGGATGCGCCGGGTCATGTGGGGGAGGTCTTCGGCCTCCAAGCCGTCCAACTCGTCTACAGCCGCCTGGGCGGCACGCAAGTTCTCGAGCGGAGTGGCATAGACCGGGCGGTCGACTCCCAGCGTGTCGGCGATGACGGCGCCGCGTTGCTTGACAAGGCCGGCCCGGCTTGGCCCGCCCGGGGCCGGCGTGCCGAAGGCGGCGCGGTCAGCTTCGCGCTGGTAGGCCTCAGTGAGGCGTCTTACGGAAGCCAGCCTCCGGCCCTCTGCGAGGAGGGCGAGGCGGCGTGCCTCCAGTGCTTCGTCGTCGGCATTAGCCGGGAGGGGAGCGGACAAGTCGTGGGCCGTCGCGCGCGAGGCGTCGTGGGCGCTCTCGTCAGCCAGGCCGCTGTGGCCGACAACCATCACTTCAGCAGTGACAGCATCGCAGCCGTCGGCTCGAGGAAGCGGGTCATTGTAGATCGCGACGTTGGTGGGGAAGGTGTCGTAGGAGGCCATGTCGGAGTCGACAGGCATTGGGTCGGTGGAGCCAACCGACTCCAGGTCCGCAGCGGGCTCGCTGGAGACATGGAGCTGGCCGAGAAGGTTGGCGAGGTGGTCGGTGCCCGCATCGAAGGCGAGCTCCTCAGAGGTGAGAGTTTCATCGAGGAGATCGGCGAGGCCGCTTGCCGCGCAGATGCTGGTGACGCCTTGCAGCGTGTCATGGCAAGCGCCATCGGGCATGCCGGGCTGGCCACGCTCGCGGGGGAGGAATAAGGTTCCCGTCCAGAACAGGTCTCCGGACGACGGTGCACCTGGCCCCACGGTGGGCGCCAAATGTCGGGTGGTAGGTGTGACATATGCCAACGGGTGGCTTATCCTTGTGGGAGCCAGTAAGACATTGCCGGTGCCTGGAAACGGGATAAGGCGAAGACATGCACGCCGGCGGATCTTACCCAGCTTCAGGGCTCTCCGTGGAGATAACACCCCTACTCCTGCTCTGCGGGGTCTCCGCATGTTCACTAGATGAATCGAGTAGCAATACAACACTCCTTGAGCTGTTTGGTGGGAGGAGGAAGAAGGGCACGGCAAGCCTGCTTCTTCTCCTTGTGGGGTGTCTAGGACTAGTAAGGGGTCGAACCCGTTGCTTGGGTGCTCCGAGGGGTTTATATAGGCCTACCCCCTGGGGCTACAATGGTAATCCGACTGGGCGCGGGGCCCAGCCGTCTGTGACTGCGCTCGCCGGCTTCTGTGCCGGCTGCTGGGTCCCGCCGACTGGTGGGTCCCGCCAGCTGCCGACCCTTGGTCGACAGGCAGGCCCCACTGTCCAGGGCCTGGTCGGCGGCGGGTTACTGTGGCTCCACCTTGTTAACGTGAGCTTCATCGTGGTAAGCGCGGCTACAGTACCGCCGCCTGCCAGGCGATCGCTATAGCCTTACCGCGTCTCGTCTCCTTAATGGGGCGTCTTCTTCGAGGGAGACAGCAAGCCGACTGCGGGGAGTCGGTTCTGTCTTGGGCCGACTGGTTGGAGGCGTGGCCACCTTCGGGCGTCTCTCTGCTCAAGGGGGCCCACCGCCTGTGGGCCGCGCTGGCGGCCCGTCGTGGGTGATGCCAGGGTCAACATGGCAACAGTGCCGCGCCGGACGGGTCGTGCCTACCCCGTACGGCGCACTGTGCCAGGCGTGCTCCGGGATTCGGGGGTGGGTGCAAACTTTTGTGGATACGATCTTGACCGCTTTATGGGGAGCCGGCTTCTTGGAGTCGGCCTTCTCATGGCCGGCTTCTTGGAGTCGGCCTTCTCATGAGGGCTAAAGTCAGACCGCCTTCCGAAAGCCGGCTTGGGTTGCAGCCAGCGAGGGGAAGGCGGCCCCATGTCTTGGATTCTTGAGAGCCGGGCGGGCTCATAACTTTTTCAGAAGGGCCAGGGGAAGCTGGCTAGGCTACCCATGGCTATTTACTCCGACAGTATGTGTCCGAATGATTATGGTTGTGAGTCTGCTATCGTGGTGCTGTGTGAAATTAATTAATCCACGTCGTGAGAAGGTGCAGATGTAGCAACTCAGGGAAAAGAAATCTCACTCCAGGATTTTGCGAGGGAAAAACAGTTAATTTAAAGGAGCATAAACCACAACAAAAACTACACACATTAGTAGAAGCCAAATAATTGACTCGTCGTACAAACTCAGGGTATCACGCATAAGTCACACACATAAATAAATGTTGCAATAGTGAACACCGCAGCGACGTCTAAAATGGAAACGGTAACTGGACGGGGTCCCTAGAAAACGTCTCTGGTACTGGGATACACTCCTCTTCTATCGGGGGAAGTGGATTGACCAATCGATGCACGTGTCTCTCCTGGTCGGGCCTTAGTGCTCTGCCGATGGCGATCTGAGGATTTAAATCTACGAGGCTTTGGAGATGACCCATCAAAAGTTGGGTTAAACGCTCTTGAGCGATGACGTACTGGACAAGGTTGGCCAGGACTGGGTCTCTCTCAATTCGTCCATCGGGAAAAGATGTCACTCCTCCGGGTGCTGCACGGCTCGGGAAGTAATAATACCCTCCTTTGCTGGCATTGGGTACCGCGAATCGAAGGCGAGCAAGCGCTTCGTATGCAACAGCTTCTATGGCCATATGTGGGGTTGGCATAGATTTCCCCACGAAGGAGACCTCCGTTGGATCTTGTTTTGAGTTTACGGGAGGGATGTGTACTGCTGCCCAATATCTCGAGGTGGAAGGGGTGATTCTCGATTTGAACAACTCGTACTGGGGTGGCTGGGTAGCGCCCATGGTACTGCAGGTAAAATCCCACAATATCTTAACAAAACTACCCTGGGTTGCATCTGGGGTTCTCAGGTAAATGCTGGGGGTCGACATGGCAAGAAATGGTTGTGAGGGTGGTGCACAAGGTGAGAGGTGCTTGGCAAGGTCACGCGGTGGCCTTTTTATAGCACCGGAGCTGGGTCTTTTTTTTACCGTGGTGAATGGTAAAGAAAAATTTTTAGCTCTGTTCCAAGGGTCGGGGTCAAGCCACAGATTCACACATTTCACTATAGTGATGTGTTACTGTGGGGGTTGTCGGGGAGGTTTTTGGTAACTGTGTCTGGGATAGAAATCTTATACTGCATACTGGCGTATCCAGGCAAGGCTACTATTAAAACAGAGGCACGACAACAGGCGGCATTTAATTACAAGGCCACACGATTACAAAGCGAGGGTACACTGGGACTCGATACGACTCGGGTGACTTAGTCTACCTCGTTTACATCCAAGCGGGCGTGCTTTGTAGATGTTGAGGCTTCTCCACGGGTCTAGTCGTCGGAATTAGCTGGAGTGGGTTGAGGGGCTGCAGGCTTGGGGTAGCGATGAGGACCATCTCGGGGATTGTTGGCCACAACCCCGTTGGAGTGTGCTCCCAATATGCGACGAAGCACTTCTGGGGTTATCGCAGCACCTTGGCCGATGGCTGGGGCAGGCCTCAGGGACTCGATCGGGTGTCCAAACAGCACGACTGGGTTGTCGGCGTTGGGCTCGTTCTCTTCTCTCGCCGGGGCTCGACGAACCAGCTCTCCACGAGCTGCAATTAGATCAATAGTGATTTGATCGCACAATTCCTCTAGTGCACTTACATAGCGCACTAGGTGCAACAATGCAGGATCTGTCTCGTGATCTCCGTTGGCAACTTGGGGTGGTCTACCATACCCTTCACGTCTGGGGTAGTAGTGGAACAAGCGACAGTTAACTCTGGGGGACAAGTGCCGGAGATGAACTATAGCTTCTCGAGCAGCTAGTTGGATGGCTTGTGGCTCAAAGGAAGTCGTTCTTCCGGTGAACCTATAGGGGCGCTCGGGCTCTAGACCCCTACCGTAGATGTGTACAGTGGCCCAGAATTGACTGTTCTCATCGCTCATGGGTCCTTGGTACACTACATATTCTGGGGGCTCTTCTAACGCATAGGCACGACGGGTGAGGTTTGCGAGTATGGTCACAAAGCCTCCAAGGTTGGTTGCCGTGGTCTCATTGTGCATGACAGGGCCAAGCATTGTAGCTTGGTTTGGGGTAGAGGCTGTGTTGTGCTGTGTTGGGGCTAGCGTGTCCCTCTTTATAGGAAAAGGGGACGGAGTCTTCCTTCGCACGTTTGCGAGAAAGGACTATTTAGGATTCGATCACTGGCGCATGAGCGACAGGTTAGGTTGATAGGTTGGGCACCGACTGCCAAAAGGTGTTGGGTTATTGTGTGGCTATCTTGCACGAGAAGCTTGGCTGGGGTTTGGTTATAGTTTGGTGGGTTGGTTTGCCTAAGTTTATAGACCTGGCTAAGATAGGATTAGCCAATGGTCAGCCTGGCTCTGATACCAAGTCTGTCACGACCGGTTTTTCCGGACATTGATTTCCAGAAAATGGCCGTCGTGCTCACCAGCCCCAGGATTACTGTTAGCTGATGAGGCACCAACTTGATACAGAAATTCCAAGCAAAAATACAAAATATGTAGTACAAGACCATTGTGGCCTATGAGTACGTCAAATGGTTTCTAGTGGTCGATGGCGGAAGCGGTTTGTGAGTCATCAGTGTCTATGGGACTCCATTTCCCACAGGAACAGCTGACCAGGTTAACTCCTATCTTCGCGAGGCTGCTATCACCGTTGCTTAGGTGCCGAGGCTGTCATCGCCACGCTCCTCTCCAAGCAAGCAATCTGGCCAAGACAATCCAGGGACAAGCCAGTGAGTACTTTGAATGTACTCGCAAACATTAAGAACACAGGTATAATATAATTGATAATCATGCACTGAAAAATTCCATGATCACATCGTCAGTCATAAATAAAACATCTTTTATGCATGCAAGCAGGTTATTTTCATGCAACATGAATAAGCAGTAATAGAGTGGGAATAAAATGCCGCAGTCGGGCGTCTGAGCGACACCACATAAAGGGCTTTAAAAGAAATGCCACAGTCGGGCGTCTGAGCGACACCACATAAAGGGCTTTAAAAGAAATGCCACAGTCGGGCGTCTAGGCGACACCACATAAAAGGGCTTATAAGAGAAATGCCACAGTCGGGCGTCTCAGCGACACCACATAAAGGGCTTAAAAATAAATAATCATAATGAATATCCAGGAGGTAGAACCGTCCCAGGGATACTCGATAATACAGATAATGCAACGGGTTAGTCCATCACAAAATAATAATCATGGTCCTCACAAGTAACTAGTCGGTATTCAAGTTTGGTTTAACAATATCTCCTCCGAAGACCGACACTAAGACCAACACTTGACCCATCCCAGACTGTAATCCTTAACCATGGACACGGCTATTCGAATAGGTTTAATCTCTACAGAGGGTGTACTCTTTACCCACGAGTAACGGATTCCTTTAGTCCATCGGGACTAATTCTGTCTATGGCCTTTTAGTTGAAAACATGCCTAACTTGCACAGACCAGCTTAACTCATCGGTGTCTGGAATCACCCACGACACTTGTTAAGCAAAACTCTAAGTGGGGAGGCTACAACCTCACGTAGCATGGGATCAAATTTATATCGCGCGCTCTAAGGGGTGGCCTCCCCTCTCGGTCCCAACCGAAAACACCCATGCCCCCGGACCAGGTGGCCTGCCTACCGGCTACAACCGGTATCTTCCACCATGGCCTCTCTGTACGGTGTGTGCTTGAAAGGGGTTGACGACTTACTGAACTGTACCCTACCTGCGGCAGGGACAAGTGGTAGTACAAAACAAGTATGGGGGTTACTGGAACAAGACTCGATCTACGGTCGACTCAGGAGGTTTATAAATTCCCTGTATGACATGTATAACAAATATATTTCAACCAACAAAATCACCACTCAATATACCTTACCATGCCATACCGGACATATCCGTCTCGACGGAGACCGGCGATAAGCTCACGCCTACCCAAGGCAGAGGCTTTCCCGGATTTCTTTCCGGCATGCATGCAAGGCACATGAGGATGATTACCATCACCAGTATATTCATTTCCAACAGCAAGGAAATCACTAATATGCATTCATGCAATTGATCATATCACATGAAATAACAAGTTCTCCGATATAAGGTGGTGTTATAAACGTGTTAACTATCACACCAAAAATATTATTCCAGGGTTCAGACTGCTTGCCTTCATGGTGTGGAAGGGCAGGGTGCACTCCAAATCTTTTGGAAGCTTTCTTCTCTTCCAAAATCCTATATTCAAAGAGTTATAGATAGTCAAAGTTCTAGTCAAATCTATTATTTAAAATTAAAACCGAAAAAAGAAAAACGTTTCAAATATACGTACACGTCGAAAGCGTATTTTGGTTATACGCTTCCACTTACTCCAGCGTGGACGGCGCGCGAGTCACTGACAGGGGCCCGCCTGGCCCACTGGTCAGGTTTGACTGGTCTATCCCTCCCTCCTCTTCCTCTGCCCGAACGGAGGCGAGGCAACGGCGATCGTCGCCGGCGAACGGCGGCTCCCCGTGGGTTCCAGCGGGTTTGGATGGACCCGCGAGACCGAGGCGGTCCTTCCCGTGGTCGCTGGGTAGACGGGGGTGGAAAGAGTCGTCGGCGGTGAGCTTCGCGGCGGAGGGAGCTTCGGGAGCAGAGTGGTTTTGGGGCTACGGTGGTTCCCGATCAAAATCGAGTAGGGGGATGGGTTCACGGGAGGAAGAGAAGGTTCCTGGTGAAGAGAACGGAGAGGGGGAGGCCCTGGTGGTGCCGGAATGGCCGGGAGAGTGGCAGCGGCTGCGGTTGCCGGAGATGGGGAAGGAGACCTCCCCGGGTCGATTGGCTGCCAATGGGGGTCCTAGGGAGATGGCTTGGGGTTGCCTGTGTGCGGAGACGAGCTCGGGGCTCCTTTATATGGCGTCTCCAAGTCAGTTCGCGGCTGCCGTGGATGAGCTCGTCGGCGGACCGCCTTACTGTGTTGCAGGGCGGCGTGGAGGCGACGAGAGCTAGCCGACGAGCGAGGGGATAAGCTTGCGCTGTTCCCTGGGGCAGGTGGCGAGCCGGGGTGGCTTTGGCGGCGCTGACCGTGGCAGAGGCGCGCTGCGGACGCAGGTGTGCCGCCAAAAGCTCTGTCGGCGTCGCTGTAGGCTGCCAGGGCGGCTTGGCGCGTTGCTGTGAGGGGGGGAAAGTGCGTGGCATGGTGTTGCAGAGCGGGCCAAAACCAGGGGGGCCAGTGTGTCGGCTCGGGCGCGGTTCGTGCAATACGTGCGCTCTGGGCGCGTCCAGTGCACGCACGGAAGGTGTTCGATACAATGCCGTGGCATGCTACAGGGTACAGGTGAGGCTGGCACTTAGCAGACCTAGGTTAGGAGTAACTGGGAGTCTAGTGGACATGTTAGTTTGATCAGAGGTGCAAGGTCACAGTGTAATGACAAAATTCATGTCAAAGCTGTTCATGCACTTAAGGTGTTTGACAAAATGCCACAGGCACCTAGGCATTTCTTGGAGTGGCCAAAACTTCCAGAGTGGGGTCTCTTTAGATGAATAAGAGGGTGGTGAGGTTAGTTTGTGAAAAGCACAAACTTGTTAGTGTAAGTTTTGCAAAACTACAATTCTGGGCAGGAAATAAATGACATTATTTCATGAACCAAAAATATTCAAATGGGTGCATGCTCCTGGACTTAGGGGTTTGGTAGGGCTGTCTACAAGTAGGAGAAGGCATAGGGTTACTGGAGCAAAAATAAATAGGGTTGCAGTAGAAATCACAAGGCTGGACCAGAATGGAAAAGAGGTTGATTCACTCAAAATTTTCACATAACAGCACTAGGTTTTTGCATAATGTTGAATCATATGCTACTACCAACATCCCATAATTTTGGTGGAGGCCAGAAAGAAATATATAAATGGGTTGTAGTGCAAAATTGCACTCTGGACCAGAGAAGAAAAATTGAGTGTAGAGCTCAAAATATTACATGAATAAAAGATATTTTTGTATAAAAGTGATTTAAAAACATCACATGACAACTCCAAATTTTGGTTGGAATTTAAGTGAATTTATCAAATGGTTGTAGTTCAAATATGGCCACATAACCTGTAAAAACCATTTTTCAATAAAATAAAGATCAAGCAAATTAATTATGTAATTAGTCATACTGATAAAAGAAAAGTTTTTCTTGAGAGGTTAAACAAGTCCAATAACATATTTGAAAGGTTTTCATTTTGGGGAAAAATTCCATAATAACAAGGGAGATAATGGTTCAAAAATAAAAAGGGAGCCCAGAAAATAAAAGTTTTAATTCCTGGCAAAATCTTAATTAATAAAACAAGGCCAAAAAAATTTTGGGTGTCACAGAGGCCCAACCCACTCCAACCCCACAAGCGTCGTCTGCATTCCGCAGGCTTCGCAAAGGTCCAAGGCCTCAAGTCTATGCTGAAGACATTCCGGCTGCATCAGCCGCAGAAGAAGCACCACAAGAGCCCAGTCCTATGCTCCACCAAGAAGCAGTTCTCCAGGAGAACGTGCTTGTGACCGACCCTCCAGCTAGTCAAGCGGAGGCTGAAAATATTGAGGCTGCCACAACCAACACTGAAGCCAATGTGGAGCCCTCCCCACCAAAACCTTAAGAAGACAGCGAAGCTACTGATCCAGACACTTCCGTTCCTGAGTCTGCTGCAGGTCCTCAATTTGATTACCATGTTGAGCACAGGCCTCATGTCCAGAAGCCAGTCCCAAGGCTGCCGAGGTTCCCAGGTCCTGCATCAGCACCTGGCTCATTTAACATCAATAGCTTCAAGGCAGATAATACGTTCTTCAACAGCTCCAAGAACCCCTATTCAAGGGAAAGGATTTCATCAGATAGGTTCTGGAGCTATCCTCAGCGCAGCTACTACTCATGCATCCTATACAACCAAGGTCGCATCTTCCCGCACAAGCGCCTTGATGTTGAAGCCATTGCCGGTCTGCCCTGTTTAGAGGAAGCGTTGGATTGCTTCAAGAAAGTGGGTCTGCTATAGTTTGTAACTGATGAAGAGCACTGGAACGAAGAGCTTCTGCTGCAATTCTATGCCACCCTTCACATCAAAGGATACAATAGAGATCCGAAGACTTGGGCCCTGGAGTGGATGACCGGCAATGTCCATCACGAAGCCAATGCATTTGATATCATTGAGCTCACCGGCCTACCCACTCCTGGCGAATTCTTCGAGGAAGGCTGTCCACTACACACTGAAGCTCTTGAGAGCATATTCCAGAGGCCTGAACCGAATATGAGTCAGATGCTCTCCATGATGAAGCCATTGCCTCACGATGCTCCTTATCCAACAGAGTTCTTTGTTGAAGACTTTGAGTACCTGCCCAGAACCATCTATCACATTATCCGGCAGACTCTCTGGCCTATCAAAGGGCACTCTCCAAATGCCAAGATCGAAGGTGCAATGAAGACTCTGGTGTTTTGTATCCTTCATGGCAAATGCTTCAACGCACAGGACTTCTTCATACGCCAACTAGCTGCATCAGGCTCAGATCTGTTTGGTTTCAAGTTCTATGCTCCTTGGGTAATGAGACTGATCAAGATTCACTCTGCGATCTCATATCAGCCCTCAGCCCGCAACCATCGGATCTTCTTGCCAGATGTGGATACCTCTGCTGAAGCTATATATCCTGAGCCTGCCAAGCAACCTTTGAGTCTTCAGAATGCAGAACACCAGAGCTTCACTCAAAACGTTGAAGGTGTTGAAGCCATCTCCAGGGTGTATCCTTTGGCTGGCACTACACGTGCACCACACCCTGCTTCAACTGAAGCCACTGATAGTGCAACTGCTTCAAGACCCAAGAAGCACGCTCGTGTTCTCACTGACCGAGAGCTTCTTGTGGCCCTTCATCAAAAACAAGATAGGCATCATGACTGGCTAAAGCGTCAGATGAAAAGCCTCTTGGTGGATGTTAATCGTCTTCGAAATCTTGCCACCAAGAATGCTTTCGTTACCCATGAAACCTGTCGTCGTACATGGAAAGGGCTATCAATGATGTGTACTGAAGCTGAACTTGAAGAGGATGGCTTCACTGAGCGATTCAAGTTTGACACCACACCTCCTAGAAGGGCTGTGATGCGAAACACACCATCACTTGAAGACTCTGAGTTCTCTTCATCTGCTGCAACAGTAACTGCACGAGTCATCGAGGATGAAGACGATGCAACTTCACCACCACCCTCTTCTGCACCGCCAAACACCTCCAACGACCCTGCTGCTCCTGGGAACGATATGACACTCTATGTCTTCAAACCTTTTTGGTCCTTGCTAACAAAAGGGGGAGAAGCATATGAGTTGATAGTCTTCAAGCGGGTCCATATGGGCGGGTGCTTTACGTTTTTCTATATTTTGCTTCGTGCTTACAACTCTCGTTTTTTTGCTACATTTGGTTCTTATGAGTTGTAACACTTAGACCAGATGGTCATCTGCTACTTGTTTGCCACCCTGTTTTGCGAAGATAAATTCCGCATGTGCGACGATAAATTCCGCACTCATCTCATTCTGCAGACGTCCATTTTCCATTATGCATGTCATTATCTTCATATACTTTCACATGCATAGTGGATTGTCATCATAAGCTGAAGTGGATCTGCAAGTACAACCTGCCATGTGCATTTGCATTCCAAAAGCAAATTAACTTATATGCACATCTTCAGGGGGAGCCCTTGCAACTTATGAAGACAATTCCTTATCCTTTACAATTTCACAGACTATATTCCCCATTGAAAACTTCAACTAGTTTGTCATCAATCACCAAAAAGGGGGAGATTGTAAGTGCATCTAGTGCCACCCCTAGTTGGTTTTGGAGTATTGACGACAAACCTAGTTGAGGGACTAATGTGTTTGTGAGAATTGCAGGATAACACAGGTAGAAGTCCCTCATTGATTCGGTTTTACTACCAGAGATGACCCCTAAAAATGTATGAAGACATTGAAGTCAAAGGTGGTATATGAAGATATTCACATTGAAGACTATGACAAAAGAAGACACGTTATGAAGCCTATGGAGCTCGAAGACTTAGATCTTTCGTAGTTCTTTTTCTTTTGTGTTGAGTCATAGGAACCACCGTACTGTTAAGTGGGGTCCAGGAGAACCAGTCAGAATGACTGAAGTGATGCCTAAACCAAAAACCTATGTCTTCGAGTGAAGAAAATGAGAGTGAATCTTGTCCAGAGCCGGACAAGTCAGCTTTGCTTGTAGCCCAAGTAAAGTTGCCATGAGAGTTTGAAATCTGACCGTTGAGACACGTGTCAGTTCCTTAGTGACCCAGGGTCATTTCGGACAAATCAGGTCGGGTTGCCAAGTGGCTATAAATAGCCCACCCCCTACAACCATAAACGGTTGGCTGCTCAGATTTTAGTGCACGGCTTTTGTCGTTTGAAAGCAACCCACCTCGAAGCCTTTGAGAGAAAATTCGTAGCGAGGAGAAAAGCCCTAACCACCCAAAGCCAGAGAGAATTGGGCATCACTTAAGTCTTCTTGTCTGTGTGATTTGAAGACTTATTACACTTGAGGACTGTGCATCCCCAGACGGTTAGGCATCGCGTTCAGAGCATCCAAGAGACATTGTGGATTGCCAGTGAACGAAGTCTGTGAAGGTTTGGGAGTCTACCTTGAAGACTTACCAGAGTGATTGGGCGAGGACTATGTGACCTTAGCTCAAGGAGAATACGGTGAGGACTTGGTGTCCTGAGCTACGTGTTCAGGACTGGTTGTCCGGGACTGTGTTTCCTAAGGTTTAAATACCTAGCCGCTCCAACCAGACGTACAATTGTCACAGCAACTGGAACTGGTCCAACACATCATTGTCTTCAACGAGTCACTGGTTTCATCTTCACTTCCTTTTACTTACTGATCACTCGTTGTGAAGTCATTGCTTGTTTGTTCTATCTTTTGTCTTCACAACGTGAGTGTAGGATCTGTTTGGCTTCATAGTATCTTCCTACCTGATCCTTATTATACTACAACTATTCGTCACTGTGCTTTCACTCTATTGATACTTGACCATGGCTTGCCTAGTGTAGTCTAACTTCCGCTGCATAGTAATAGGCATATCTCTACTGTTTGTCTTCATAGCTTCCACGTTTTGAAGACTTCCATAAAAATCACCTATTCACCCCCCTCTAGTCGATATAACGCACTTTCACTTCACAGCTTTAGTCTTTTGCCGGGTTGCTCTTTCCGGTTTTTCTGGTTTTTCTGGTGTCTCCTGCGGCAGTTTCTTGCTCCAAAATGGATCATTGCCGTGATTACACAGACACTGATATTAAACAATGACCAGATATATCAATAACAGATTCAGCAAAAAGAAAAATCAAAGTCTTATAGCTGGCTGTTTGTTGGTGGCACAGAAGGGAAGCAGGCCGTTTTTAGCACAGATGTGTTTCGGTTCATTCAGCATCTTATTCACAACCTCTGTGGTTTCTTCATCGGTGAGCTGGATGTTGGAATGCGCAGTGGATCATCAACACTGCCAGTATACTCGCACATCAAACCGGAGCGCTGACTAAGGGGCGGTATGCTCCATGATATCCAACAGCGAGCGAGATCAACTTCTGTTAAATCGTTGGCCATAAAGGCTCTGAGCTTTGACAGTTGAGGAGCATATTTGCTTCTTTCTGGGTAGTCAATCTTTGTGGAAAGGGGTCTGTATTGCTGAGCCGCTCCGGACAAAAGCCGGGCAAGGGATTCTCACCAGCAGGGGAGGTGTATTTGCAATAGAACCATGTCTGATTCCATTCTTTGGGGTGGTTGTGCAGTTTGGCGTGAGGGTATGTGATCTCTTTCCTTTTCTGGATCGCCACGCCACCCAACTCCGTATTAGAGCCATCAGTAAATTCAGTGCGGCAGTTTAGATGGAAAAGGTCCCTGAACAATTCCACTGTGGGCTCCTCTTGAAAAACGCCTCACAGAGCACTTGGAAGTGACACATATTTGTAACAGAGTTGGGGCCAGTGTCTTGTGGATGGAGTTGGAAATCGGCTAAAACATCCCGGTAAAATTTAGAACCGGGCGGCTTAAAGCCCTGGGCTAAGTGATCTACGAAAACAACAACCTCTCCTTCTTGAGGTGTGGGAGGGCATTCTTTGCCAGGAGCCCTCCAATGGATGGTATCTTTGTTGCCTAAAGCGCCGATCAGGACTAAATCGTCCAGCTGAGCCTCTGTGACACGAGAAGGAACCCAATTGCACTCATATACTTGCTTAGCCATGATGAAATCTACAAGGTAGAAGATCCCGGTTAAAAAATGCATTGATCAAGGTACATTGGTATGTGCAATGTTAAACCGGAGACAGATCTATCTGAACCAGAGTTTTATGAAGCAACAACATCTGGCGGTTCAACAAGGGGACTAATGGTATATACCGGTTTGGCAATTTTTTCTACAAGGTTAAACTGCCTGGTCTAAACATTGAAGCAGATGAGTAATTTTATAGAAATAGATTTCATAAGATTTCTCTACAGTGATGGATCTGAAGCAAGTTCAGATAAGAGATAAATATTCAGAGGTCCAAAAGGAGCAGTACTGAATCAATGAGCAAAACGTACATATAGATCTATGGTTTTGAGATGCGTAAGTGAAGGCGAAGGTTAAACAACTACCATTGCACAGAATAAAGATTTGCGGATTCATCTAAAGATCTATCGTATGAGCAAGAGGCAGACGATGGACACTGAAGAATTGTGAAACCCTAGAGCAGATCTGCGGGGGAAAGGATAGAAGATTTACTGGAGCTGAGGAAGACGCGGAAGGTTGCCGCGATGCTCTGGTGCGCCCAGGTTGATGAAGTGGCCAAGGTTGAGGCAGAGGTCGACGGCGGCGGCGGAGCTCCGAGGCTGGCGATGCGAGGAAGACGAAGAAGAAAGGCACGAAGGGGAGAAAATAAATGACCCTTCGGTCCTATTTATAAGGCAAAAGGACATGTGTCAGGCGCGACAATCAAGGGGCCACGAAACAGAGCTGTCGCCTCGATTTCCGCAGATCTATTAAACAAGGAAGCATAATGGATAGCTTTGTTATGATAGGTGACGTCACTCCGGTTTACAGCAATCAGAGAAGATGACATCATGGCGGTTTACCAATGTATGAGAAGATGTTGAAGATGAAGTTTTTGTTAAAGGATTGACATGAACCCGTTCAAATCAATCTGGGGCCTAATGTTGGGGATATTACTGCTGGGCGTAAACTGGCCTATCTGGGCCGGGTCAACTTCATCAGTAGTTCAAGAGTGCTAAAGCCCAGGAAGACAGATGAGGGCTTAAGGCCCGTAGTCGGTTTAAGACTTGTAGCTGTAAACTGGTATTTGTATATAAACTTGTATTGTAAGTTAGAAATAAGGAGAGACCAACCCGGATACGAATATCGACCGGTGTTGGGACTTGGTGAACCGACGGGCGTCACCCGTGTATATAAGGGGACGACACGGCGGCGGTTCAAGGAGCAGACAACAACTCGAGACATAGGCGAAGCTTGTTTGCTCCCTAGTCATCGAAACCCCATCAATTCCATCACAACTAGACGTAGGCTTTTACCTTCATCGAAGGGGCCGAACTAGTATACACTCTCTTGTGTCCCTGTGTCCGCTTTAACCCCTTCAAGCTAACCCGTCGCGATGGCTCCACGACTAAGTCCTTTCTCTAGGGCATCTACCGTGACAAAACCACGACATACAGGGTACAGGCAAAAGTACATTTTACATCACGTCAAAACATCCATGATGGCACAGATACTGGATCGATTTTGTCTGTGCCCGGACAAGTGACTCATATTTCCAGTTTTGCTACACTGATTGTCTAAGGAAAAACATTATTCAGTGGCGATGGCAGCAAAGGCAGTCTACATGCGTCAAGTAGTATTTATGTGCAACAAGCCCGTCAACACCACTCCTAAAGGCATTCAAAGGGAAATCATTATTAAAAAAATGCAGGATACGCGGACATGGGTTTTCCAAATCCACCATGACCCGGAGATGGATATAGTCGTGGCACAGAGCTCGGACTCCTCTACTACTGCTGCATGGTTACAGCCGCGGATTGAGCCGCCGGCCACTACGACCCGCCCGCGCTCCGCGTCTCGTTGAACCACTGGACGATGTCATCGCCGCAGCCCTGCCACCTTGGCCAAGCCGCCGTGCTCCGTCTCACTGGGGGCCTCCCTGAGCCGCCACTGCGAGCCGCCCTGCCGGGTCACCGTGACCGGCCGCTACTGCTCAAGATCATTTTTGAGCCGCGCTAAACCGCCCCGGACCTAACGCTGCCCCGGCCTCGCTAGCCAAGTCGCCGGGTTATGTCTGCCCGCATCAGTTGCCGCCCCGCCGTATTACCTCTGCCTGCTGTTTCCCCGCCGGGTCACGTCTGCTCGTGGCTGGCGCCGGTTCTTCCCTGCATGAGCTGCCGCCGGTTGCCTCCAAAGTCGCCATGGCCATGCGCCGTGTCGAGCCACAAGCCGCCTCCACCTGAGGGTCGGGCCGCCAAAACGAGTCGCCGAATCGCTTCCGCCGAACTTCTAAACCGCCTCGACCGGTGCGGTCTTGAATCCTGCCTCATCGGGTTACCCACCCGGCGCCCTGCGCCGCCGCGTCGGCCGGCCTTGAGTCATCGCTCGCCGTCCGCACCTTTCACCGACCATGCCTGTCTTCTACCTGCTGCTGCGACGAATTGTGCCGCCCCGGCCTCACCCCCGTTGCCGTGAGTCACCGGCGCTGCCTCGTTTACCCTTGAACCGGATGTGCAGCGGTCACCGTCACCTCTTGTCTGAATCGCCACAGATGCTACTCATTGCCACACATCAAAGTTTACAGGCAGGCAATCATTACTTTGGAAAGAGTAAAAAGACAAAGGAAAAGCACATAGATGACGTGCATCTATACGGACTATCTTTTGTATCTGACTACGCTCAGTATCATTGTCCACATTCATCCGATGAAAATACTAGGTGCTATCTTTTCTATGTATTTTATCAACATATATTAAATTGTTTAAGAACAATTACTTTGGTCTATGGTATTTTTTGGCAGGATCATTATTCATTACAGAGGTGTCGTAAGGAGCGTGCACCAAATTATTTTTGCACTAGCGCTTGTCCGTACCGTGCTGCTCGATGGATACAAGTGCAAGTCATGGCCTCTGCTACATCAACACAACGGGATTGACTCGCCCGTCCGCTACGGTTTAAACCGCCACGGCTGACTCATCTGTCTATACCGCGGCCGACTTGCCTGTGATGGCTTCCAGCTTCACCGTAAAGATCATCAACTTCATGGCAGGATAATTCCTGGCCTAACATATGAGGTGATATTCATCCAGTATATATTTATATCGCATATTGTTTTCTTTAAAAGAACAATTACTCTGCCTAGCAAGTTCTCTAATGCAGGACAAGTTGTCTACTGCAAAAAGGACTATTATATCACTGAGCTAATGAATGCCTCATACCGGTTTATATCACGGACAAAAATGGAGAATCCCAACACAACTCCTCGAGTAGTCTTAAGACTTAGTGGCTATGATGACATGACTTAGCAAATATCGTGAGATTCAGGACCCGGGTCATTGGAGGGAAGATTACCCGGTCCCAGAGGCTACCACCATATTGGTAAAAATATAAAGGCCGTCAGAAAATTTCCGGCTCACAATGATGCTTCGATTTACAATCTGGCTCAAGCTAAACCTATCTCCCACAAAGCTTTGAATCTCTAAATATCTGGTTTGAAATTCCGGTTTAAAAATAATTCATCTCTTGCAAGTTCGAGTTTTCAGAAAAAATTACAGGGACCAAAGAGAGTTTGTTGCATAGCACAACTCAAAGATAGGCACCCGGCGAGCACAGCTCAGAAATATATCACTTGGGGGCTTCTGGCTTATTGAGCTAAGCTATGATTACCCTTTGATCCGGCTCATAGCCACATTTACAGGCCATTTGGAGGCTTCCTGTTCAAACATAGGTCATATTCGAACCAAAGAGAACATAGCTGTCGTAACCCTCTTGATCGGTGCAAAGCCAAACTCATTAGGGGGCTTCTTGATCATATCCGAATCATAGCTTAACCCCTTTTGGGTCCAACTTGGATCGTATTCGAATCAGGGTCGTTAAAAACCTCTCAAGGTCATTTGTGGGCTTCCTATTCAAACATAGGTCGTATTCGAACCAAAGAGAATATAGCTGTCGGTACCCTCTTGATCGGCGCAACGCCAAAGCCACTGGGGGCTACATGATCGTATTCGAATCATAGCTTAACCCCTTTGGAACGGTTTACTGATCGTATTCGAATTAGAAACCTCGATTTTTATTTGGTTTAAGTTTTTGCAAACAATCTTTTGGGTTTTGATACTTTTTGCTCATATTTGAAGCATATAAGTGTGGTTTCGTTTAAACCTGGCTTGGCTTTCGACGATAAGTCGCCAGCATGTGACAATCATCATATATTTGGAAGTATTGGCTTCTAAGGATTCGGTTATCACCCTTACTGCACAGGTCATGTAAACCAACAGTACAAATTAAATATCACAATGGTTATATGTGGGATATTATGATCCGCCCTGTGGTAAACCGCCAGGGGATCTTGTGATTTACTTATGTGCAGGATAAAACTACATTTGAGTAGTTACCCGCCCTGGCTTTTGACGTTAAGTCGCCAGGGCATATGTTGTTTAAACTCTGTGCAGGATTTACAGAGCTATGACTTACATAAATGATTAAGTTCCAGCCCATCATCAAAGATTGAAATTGGTGTGTCAAAAGGGTTATCAATTCTTGATTTTCTCAAAGGCTATAAGCCACCGGGTTATAAAAATTCCGGCTTACAATGGTGGCATATTAAATCGCCATCGGCCAAAAGCCGCCGGGTATTTAAGCTCTGGATTTACTTGTCAACAGATAAGGTATTCAAAGTTGCTTTGGCGCAATGGCTATTATTTTATCAATGGATATGATTTATTGTATAATGGAAAGAATAGTCCCGAGTTGCTGCAGGCTTACAACCCGGCACTTGGGGGCTACATTATTCAGTTTGGGATTATATCAAATATGCAAGTCCCATGTCACTGCCAGCATGCACCATGGCACTTGGGGGCTAATGCAAAGACAATTTAACTGGCCTTATTGAAGACCCGACTCATCACATCATTATGAGCCGGCCCTTGGGGGCTACCAATTGCTCCTGTCAACAATTCAAGGTACGCAAGTTTTATTCCATTATATTGAAGGGTCCACTGCTCAGTTGGTAAAGCACAAAGCTCTTAACCTTGTGGCGTGGGTTCAAGCCCCATGATGGGGGTTACATCATATGATGTTCTTTTCAAAAGAAGTATATATAAAGTCCCAGCTCAATATTATCTTACTGAGCCGGCCCTTGGGGGCTACACATTGTTGTTCAAGTATATATGATCATATATATAAAGTCCCTGCTCATTATTGCATAATGACCCGGCCCTTGGGGCTACACTGGTTGTACTTTTTTATGAGTATAAGGCAATTACAAGTCCCAGGTTGCTGCAAGCATGACAACCCGGCACTTGGGGGCTACATATATGGAGTATTCAAAGTGGCGGTATTTATATTGAAGCAAGTCTTAAGTCATCACTTTGTTTCTGCTCAAGACTTGGGGGCTACAGGTAATATGGATATAAGGGAGAAAAATCTTTAAATTCTCAGTTTTGAGTAAACCAGATTGACCCGGCATCACCAATAACTATGACCCAGCGTCGGCAACAATTATGACCCGGTGCTATCAATATTTACAAACCGGATATTTTGGCAATGATAAACCGGCAAGTTCTACAAGCTGGCTGAAAGTCAGATGAGTTTTTCAAGACCAATATTTTTTAAGCCGGCGCTTTGGAAGCCGATTCAAGTGGATTATTTATTACAATATTTCCCTATAAGATACCAATGTCTGCAAATTGGCTCTGAAGCTGGCCTATTGACCCGGATTTCTCAAAATAAGTATCTGGATTTTTGCATTGGCAAGGTTTGGACATATCTGTTAAAAGAGATTTGCTATAAGATCTTTGAGTATGCATCCAGGAGGAAATGACAAGGACTTAAAGATGATCAGGTGCCGGTTCAGGAAAATATTTAACCCAGAGCACAACCTATCAAGTTTGTTCTTGTGTTTATTTTGCAGGATCAGTTTAACATGGATAAATCCAAATTAAACTGGGGGCTAATGTCGAGGATATACCCCGCGGTATGACCCTGCCGGACTTGGCAACTCACTGGTGACCCGCCCCGACTTGGAGTCTCACTAAGTGACCCGCCCAGATCTCTCCACTCACTGATGACCCGGCCGAGCCAGGTGTCTCATTGATGACCCGACCAGTGGGTTAGAGGAGCGACAAGACCCGGAGGCCCAGTAGGCAGTTCAAGGAAGGCCGGCTTACGTTATGGTAGGCCGGCTTAAGAGGAAAGCATAAGAAATATTCTCTTATAAAGGAAGCAAGACTAGGACTCCACTTGTAATGGAGTAATCCTAATCCTAATAGGACTAGTCATGTAAGCCGCCCCTTCAACATATATAAGGAGGGGCAGGGCACCCCAAGAGGGACAAGTTCTACAAGTTAGATAGATTAGGGTTAGACAAACAGGTCTATAGCTCTCAAGTTAGAGCACCCGTGTAATCGTGATCATCATCATCAATATTAATGAAGCAGGATGTAGGCTTTTACCTCCATCGTGAGGGGCCAAACCTAGGTGAAAACCTCGCGTCTCTCGTTCCACTCAACCCCTCTCAAGCTACCACATAGATGCGTTGGCCTCGCGACTAAGTCCTGACACTAAGGACATCTGCCGTGACAATTCCACGACAGTAGGTGAAGTGTCTAATAGGGGATCCTAGTTTTTGGAGTTGGGATTTTTTGGTTTTTTTACGTGCGATGCAGGAAGCAGTCCGGGATAGTCGGCTGTAATGGCCACCATGGCATCATCGCAGCTTAACTGATAGAATTGACGGTCTATCAGCTCTACGAATATAACCGGATCTTCTTCGAGTCCGGAGTCGAGGGCCCGGTCAGGGTCCTCGGGTTGTGGAGAAGGGCTGCTAACGGCCTTTATGGCTTTTCGCAGTTCCTGCCGCAAAGTGGCAAGGTGAATATTTACGACAAAGAATGAGGGAAAAATGGGAGTAAGGAGATGTAACTTACCTAGCTTGGAGGATTGTACATGGATAATCCATCCCGTGGCTTGATGTGGATGAACTCCTCTTCCTCTCCCTTGAATAATTCCGACAGAATTTTTGCTAAAGCGACAGCATTGTCCGGACCCTCACGCCCGCAGCGGGTGGCATCATCTGCCCCATTAAAACACCACAAGGGGTGCCCACGATATTGAAGTGGTTGCACTCCCGCATTATGCAAATCGACATAACTTCGATTACTGTCAATCCTGATTGAGCTAGTGCTTTAATCCGGTTCATCAGGTAGAGGACTTCTCCATTGTCTTCCACCTAGGGGGCTCCGTGGGCGCCAACTTCGGTGTTTCTTCAAAGGGGCATTACTGAACTCAGGAAGACCCCGCCGAACAGGGTCTGGAAGGGGAACATCCTCCATATAAAACCATTCCGAAGGCCAGTCTTTGGACGACTTCTTCGAGGTACCGGACAGGTATCCAGTACCGGCGATGCGCCATATTTCGGCTCCGCCCACTTGATAACGTGACCCCCTCTGTGTGCGAGGGACGAGGCAAAATAGCCTTTTCCACAGCTCGAAGTGAGCCTCGCAGCCCAGGAACAACTCGCAGAGAGCAACATAGCCGGCGATATGTAGAATGGAGGCAGGAGTGAAATTGTGTAATTGCAGGCCGTAGAACTCCAGGAGCCCGCGGAGGAACAAATGAATTGGAAATCCGAGTCCCCTTAATAAATAAGGAACAAGGCAGACCCGCTCCCCCATAGAGGGACAGGGAAAGCTCTCCGCTTGCTCCCCGCCATTGTAGGTGGCAAGCCCGGCTCGAACGGGCACCATATACGTCGGAGGGAGAAATCCCTTAGTCTGCAGTTCGACTAATCGACTGTGTGGGACTGAACATCTCTCCCAATCACCGGGCTTAGGGCTGCGGGGGCGGGAGGAGGAGCTGCGGAGGTTGGCCATGCTGGAATGGATCTTTCCGAAACATGCTCTGATGGATTCTCGCTGGGGGAGGATGGTATGGATCGGATCTAAGAATCCCCATCCTTTAATAGACAATTTATTTATCTGGCTAGGGGGCGAATGTAAAAACGCCCTGGCACCTCGTATTCATTCGACGCGTGGGAGATAGCCCTTATTGGGCATGTAAGCCAAGAGGTCCAAACATTTATGGGACCGGACACTGCTTTACAAACGTTCGAAATATGGAGAAGAACCCGCCTTGCAATGCCGAAGACAACACTGCGCGCCAGACTCATCGTCATTGAAGCCTGGTTCGGGGGTTACTGAGGGAGTCCTGGATTAGGGGGTCTCCGGATAGCCGGATTGTATCCTTTGGCCGGACTGTTGGACTATGAAGATACAAGATTGAAGACTTCGTCTCGTGTCTGGATGGACCTCTACTTGGCGTGGAAGGCAAGCTAGGCAATACGGATATGTATATCTCCTCCTTTGTAACCGACCTTGTCTAACCCTAGCCCCCTCTGGTGTCTATATAAACCGGAGGGTTTTAGTCCGTAGAACAACATACAATCATACCATAGGCTAGCTTCTAGGGTTTAGCCTCTCTGATCTCGTGGTAGATCAACTCTTGTAATACTCATATCATCAAGAATAAATCAAGCAGGACGTAGGGTTTTACCTCCATCAAGAGGGCCCGAACCTAGGTAAAACATCATGTCCCCTGCCTCCTATTACCATCCGCCTTAGACGCACAGTTCGGGACCCCCTACCCGGGATCCGCCGGTTTTGACACCGACAATCGTCGTCGGCACGCTACCTCTACATCTACCTTCGGGATTAGTTTTAGGCCTGAATAATTGTTATTTGTGTCAGTGTTGAGCATGAACATTATATCTGGCTCTTGTTCGATGCGAGACGGTTATTCATTTAAATCAGAGAATAATGGTTGTTCTATTTATACGAGTAATATCTTTTATGGTCATGCACCCTTGATGAGTGGTCTATTTTTGTTGAATCTCGTTCGTGGTGATACACATATTCATAATATTGATGCCAAAAGATGCAAGGTTAATAATGATTATGCAACTTATTTGTGGCACAGCCGTTTAGGTCATATTGGTGTAAAGCGCATGAAGAAACTCCATGAAGATGGGCTTTTGGAATCACTTAATTATGAATCACTTGATTCTTGCGAACCATGTCTCATGGGAAAGATGACTAAAACTCCGTTCTCCAGAACAATGGAGCGAGCCACAGACTTATTGGAAATAATACATACTGATGTACGCTGTCCGATGAGTGTTGAAGCTTGTGGCGGGTATCGTTATTTTCTGACCTTCACATGTGATTTAAGCAGATATGGGTATATCTACTTAATGAAACATAATTCTGAAACATTTGAAAAGTTCAAAGAATTTTAGAGTGAAGTGGAAAATAATCATAACAAGAAAATAAAGTTTCTACAATCTGATCGGGGAGGCGAATATTTGAGTTATGAGTTTGGTCTTCAGTTGAAACAATGTGGAATAGTTTCGCAACTCACGCCACATGGAACACCACAATGTAATGGTGTGTCCGAACGTCGTAACCGTACTTTATTAGATATGGTGCGACCTATGATGTCTCTTACTGATTTACCACTATCATTTTGGGGTTATGCTTTAGAGACGGCTGCAGTCATGTTACATAGGGCACCATCTAAATCCGTTGAGACGACACCGTATGAACTATGGTTTGGCAAGAAACCTAAGCTGTCATTTCTTAAAGTTTGGGGTTGCGATGCTTATGTGAAAAAGCTTCAGCTTGATAAGCTCGAACCTAAATCGGAGAAGTGCGTCTTCATAGGATACCCAAAAGAAACTGTTGGGTACACCTTCTATCACAGATCCAAAGGCAAGATATTTGTTGCTAAGAATGGATCCTTTCTAGAGAAGGAGTTTCTCTAGAAAGAAGTGAGTGGGAGGAAAGTAGAACTTGATGAGGTAGTTGTACCTTCTCTCGAATTGGAAAATAGCTCATCATAGAAATCAGTTCCAGTGATGCCTACACAAATTAGTGAGGAAGCTAATGATGATGATCATGAAACTTCAGATCAAGTTACCACCAAACCTCGTAGGTCAACCAGAGTACATTCCGCACCAGAGTGGTATGGTAATCCTGTTCTGGAAGTCATGTTACTAGACCATGATGAACCTACGAACTATGAGGAAGCGATGATGAGCCCAGTTTCCATGAAATGGCTTGAGGCCATGAAATCTAAGATGGGATCCATGTATGAGAACAAAGTATGGACTTTGGTTGACTTGCCCGATGATCGGGAAGCCATAGATAATAAATGGATCTTCAAGAAGAAGACTGACACTCATGGTAATGTTGCTGTCTACAAAGCTCGACTTGTTGCGAAAGGTTTTCGACAAGTTCAAGGATTTGACTACGATGAGACCTTCTCACCCGGAGCGATGCTTAAGTCTGTCTGAATCATGTTAGCAATTGCTGCATTTTATGATTATGAAATTTGGCAAATGGACGTCAAAACTGCATTCATTAATGGATTTCTTAAAGAAGAGTTGTATATGATGCAACCAGAAGGTTTTGTCGATCCTAAAGGTTCTAATAAAGTGTGCAAGCTCCAGCGATCCATTTATGGACTGGTACAAGCCTCTCGGAGTTGAAATATATGCTTTGATAGTGTGCTCAGAGCATATGGTTTTATATAGACTTTTAGAGAAGCCTGTATTTACAAGAAAGTGAGTAGCTCTGTAGCATTTCCAATATTATATGTCAATGACATATTGTTGATTGGAAATAATACAGAATTTCTGGATAGCATAAAAGGATACTTGAATAAGAATTTTTCAATGAAAGACCTCAGTGAAGCCACTTATATATTGGGCATCAAGATCTATAGAGATAGATCAAGACGCTTAATTGCACTTTCACAAAGCCATACCTTGATAATGTTTTGAAGAAGTTCAAAATGGATCAGTCATAGAAAGGGTTCTTGCCCATGTTACAAGGTGTGAAGTTGAGTCAGACTCAATGCCCGTCCACTATAGAAGATAGAGAGAAAATGAAAGTCATTCCCTATGCTTCAGCCATAGGTTTTATCATGTATGCAATGCTGTGTACAAGACCTGATGTGTGCCTTGCTATAAGTTTAGCAGGGAGGTACCAAAGTAATCCAGGAGTGGATCACCGGACAGCGGTCAAGAACATCCCGAAATACCTTAAATGACTAAGGATATGTTTCTCGTTTATGGAGGTAACAAAGAGCTTGTCGTAAATGGTTACGTCGATGCTAGCTTTGACACTGATCCAGATGACTATAAGTCAAAAACCGGATACGTATTTATATTGAATGGTGGAGCTATCAGCTGGTGCAGTTCCAAGCAGAGCGTCATGGCGGGATCTACGTGTGAAGTGGAGTACATAGCTGCTTCGGAAGCAGCAAATGAGGGAGTATGGATGAAGGAGTTCATATCTGATCTAGGTGTAATACCTAATGCATCGGGTCCAATGAAAATCTTTTGTGACAATACTGGAGCAATTGCCTTAGCGAAGGAATCTAGATTTTACAAGAGAACCAAACACATCAAGAGACGCTTCAACTCCATCCGCGATCAAGTCAAGGAGGGATACATAGAGATTTGCAAAATACATACAGATCTGAATGTTGTAGACCCATTGACTAAGCCTCTTCCACGAGCAAAACATGATCAACACCAAGACTCCATGGGTGTTAGAATCATTACAATGTAATCTAGATTATTGACTCTAGTGCAAGTGGGATACTGAAGGAAATATGCCCTAGAGGAAATAATAAAGTTATTTATATTTCCTTATATCATGATAAATGTTTATTATGCATGCTAGAATTGTATTAACCAGAAACTTGATACATGTGTGGATAGATAGACAAAACAAAGTGTCCCTAGTATGCCTCTACTTGACTAGCTCGTTAATGAAAGATGGTTAAGTTTCCTAACCATAGACATGTGTTGTCATTTGATGAACGGGATCACATCATTAGGAAAATGATGTGATGGACAAGACCCATCTATTAGCTTAGCATAATGATCGTTAAGTTTTATTGCTATTGCTTTCTTCATGACTTATACATATTCCTTTGACTATGAGATTATGCAACTCCCGAATACTGGAGGAGCACCTTGTGTGCTATCAAACGTCACAACATTATTGGGTGATTATAAAGATGCTCTACAGGTGTCTCCGAAGGTATTTGTTGGGTTGGCATAGATCAAGATTAGAATTTGTCACTCCGAGCATCAGAGAGGTATCTCTGGGCCCTCTCGGTAATGCACATCATGATAAGACTTGCAAGAAATGTGACTAATGAGTTGGTTACAGGATGATGCATTACAGAATGAGTAAAGAGACTTGCCGATAATGAGATTGAACTAGGTATGAAGATACCGACGATCGAATCTTGGGCAAGTAACATACCGATGACAAAGGGAATTACGTATGTTGTCATTACGATTTTACCGATGAAGATCTTCGTAGAATATGTAGGATCCAATATGAGCATCTAGGTTCCGCTATTGGTTATTGACTGGAGATGTGGCTTGGTCATTTCTACATAGTTCTCGAACCCGTATGGTCCGCACGCTTAACATTCGATGATGATTTGTATTATGAGTTATGTTTTTTGGTGACCGAAGATTGTTTGGAGTCCTGGATGAGATCACGGACATGACGAGGAGTCTCAAAATGGTTAAGAGGTAAAAATTGATATATTGGAAGATGGTATTTGGACACCGGAACCCCGCGGGGAAGTAATGGGCCTACATGGGCCATAGGGGAGAGAGGAGGCAACCCACAAGGGGTGGCCGCACCCCCTCCCATGGGGAGTCTGAATTGGACTATGGGAGGGGGCGTGCCCACCTTTCCTTCTCCTCCTCCCTCTCCCTTCCCCTTTCCCCATCCATAAGAAAGGAAGGGGGGCCTAAATAGGACTTGGAGTCCTATTCGGTTTCCCCCCAATGGTGCGCCCCCTAGGGCCGGCCGCCTCCTCCCCTCCTCCTTTATATACGGGGGCACCCCAAAGCACAATAGTTGTTCTCTTAGCTGTGTGCGGTACCCCCTCCACAGTTTACTCCTACGGTCATAGCGTGGTAGTGCTTAGGTGAAGCCCTGCGCGAATCACATCACCATCACCACACCGTCCTGCTGATGAAACTCTCCCTCGACCCTCTTCGGGATCAAGAGTTCGAGGGACGTCATCAAGCTGAACGTGTGCTGAACTCGGAGGTGTCGTGCGTTTGGTACTAGATCGGCTGAATCATGAAGACGTTCGACTACATCAACCGCGTTAACCTAACGTTTCCGCTTTCGTTCTACAAGGGTACATGGACACAGTCTCCCCCTCCCGTTGCTATGCATCTCCTAGATAGATCTTGCATGATCGTAGGAATTTTTTTGAAATTGCATGTTACGTTCCCCAACAATGGGGGTGTCCCTTTTTCATTTCTACCCCGCCCCTCTCCTCTCTTCCTCTTCTTCCTTGCGTCGATCACTGCTGCCAGAGCTCCGCCATCCCAGTCGAACTTCTTCAGTGACTCCATCCAGGCTGCTCCATCAACCTGATCGTGACCAGAGATCGTGGTGCCCTTCCGCTGTTCATTAGGATCGCCAGGTATTGAAAGTGCAACTACCCCTGGACGAGTGTTTACTCTTGTCTACTTACATGCCATAAGTTAAATCTAGAAACAAGAGTAAGAAAGATTCTTCTTCTAGTAGTAACAATAATCATGTTAAATCCAATGTTGTTTCTTCTAGTAGTTCTCTTGATTCCACTAATGTTTCTCTTAGCCAAGTTACAGAGCAAGAAAATAGCTTATTGAAGGGAATTATAGAGAAAGGTGTTTACAAGAGCCTTGCCAGAAGTAAGCAATTTGAGGAAATTGTACGCAAGCAAGGAAGGCACCAGAAGAATCAAGGTGTTGGTTTTGAACGAAAGTTTAATGCCAATGGAGTTGAGTGGGAAGAAGATCAATACCCAAGACGAAGTTTGTTCCTTAAAAATAGAATTATGATCCTACTTCTTTCCAAGGGACACAAGCTCAAGATGATCTTCCACCACAAGACCACAAGCAAAAAGGCAAGGGCAAGATTCAAGAGGAGATTGATGCATTTGAGGAAGCTCCTAAGGCCTTGGTCAAGTGGGTTCCCAAGACTACATCAAGTTCTACTTCATCAAGTATGACTACAACTCTAAGGATTCCCATCAAGATGATGTGGATCCCGAAGAAGAAGAACTAGAGAGTTCTTGAGGATGACTCCGCCAACATACTTCACTCATATCATTTTGGCGAGGACAACTGCAAACAACTTCCACATCTTGCACTAGTTCAAGGAGTCACAAACCCTCTTGTTGGTAAGACAAGGTAACCTACATCATCTTGTGTGAACATCACTCTATGTCTATGGATATCCTTGTTTGTTCCTTGTGGGACTAACCCATTTAGGTATTGAAGTGCAACTCACTCCAATGGATTACTCCAAATTATCTACATCAACATTGAGCATCCACATCTTCAACATCTACATGAAGTCATCATCGACAAAAACCAAGGTTAGTTCATCCCTCTCAGAGGGGATATCACATTTAGGGGGAGCTTTACTCTAATCAATTTACCTAAAGCAACTCTAATGGTGTGAACACAACAATGCTTTATGTGAAAGTAGTAACCTCACTTGTGCTTAAACGGTGAGTACGACCTATGATCAAATGTTCTCATTTGACTCTTAAGTCAATATACTCATATATAGATGACCTAGTCATCGTGAATTGCTTGATAGATGCTACAGTGTTTGTGCATGATTTGCCACATATTTCATTTGCCATTTTATTGCGTGAGCATGTTGATTGCATATTTTACTCATTCGAGGACATCCACTTGTTGTTTCGATTGTTTGGCTCTTAGGGCCCGTAGATGTAAGACGCCATATGATATGTAACTTATGTTGTAAGGCAAGGAAATGTAGAAACCGAGTCGGGCACATTTATGAACCGGCCTCGGCATTCTGTAAACTGTCGGGCGTCAACCTGTGTATATAAAGGGACGACCCGGCGGCGGTTTAGGGACAACGGACAACAACTCAAGAGCCAGGCAAAGCGGATTCGCTCCTTGGTCATCGAAACCTTAGCAATTCCATCACAACTGGATTAGGCTTTCACCTTCACCTTAAGGGGCCGAACCAGTATAAATTCTTGCGTCCCTTGTCTGCTTTAACCCCTTTAAGCTAACCCGTAGCGATGGCACCACGACTAAGTCCTTTCACGAGGACATCTGCCGTGACAAAACCACAATAGTTGGCACCCACCGTGGGGCTATCGCACGATGGTTTAAAGTTCTTGAAGGGCAGCTTCGAAGGAATTAAGGGATACACTGTGGGCCGGATGACTAAGAGTCTTCATGGCAAGCTCTACATCGATGATGCAGGATGGAGCCCTGAGGCTGGCTCAATTGAGTACGGGTACTGGGTCCCCTTTGGCGGAATTCATGTCTTAACGGCAAGATCGACGAACCGGGCCCTGAGCCGGACATCTGCACCAACATCATCAAGACGACCCAGCATGCAAGATCTGCTCAAGTTCAGCCCGCCGTAAAGCACACCTTCGTAGGTGCCATCCATGGAGCAGAATATGAGGATAGATCGACATCTGGTGGAAAAACCGTTGTCTACTCTGATGACGAGTCTTCAACCGGAGAGACCGAGTCACTATATCAGCTGCAGGATGGCCGGATTAGTGGTGGTTCCGATGGCGACAGTATTCCGGACCCCCTTTATCCGCCGAGTCGGGTCGCGGTCTTCATGGCTGGTACACAATCAGTGCAGCACTCTTCTACCGTAGCAGCAATGATCTCTGGTTCAGTGGCGGCAACACCAGCTAGGGCAGGAGGGTCTGCACCGCCGCTGGCTCAAGGTTTGTGTGATTTATTTGACACGTTGGCAACATTGCTGATGGCTGTGGTTAACTCGGCAGATCAGGATCGGCATAACACGGAAGATGCAAAGGTGAAGGATCAGATAACTCAGGCTAAAGCGGACCTGGCGGTAGAGAACACTAGGATGGCTACAGAGCGGGCCGAGTTAGAGGCTCAGGCTTACCGGCTTATGCTGTATCAGAGTGCGCCAGATGATGTCGTGAGGAGAAGATACTGGTCGCACCTTCTGCCGGTTTTTGAGGCAAGAAATCTCTTTAACACACCAGGAGCAGGCACCAGCAACCAGCCAGTGGTAAACCGGGCGGAGGCGCCTGGGACCGGGGCACCAGTTCAGCCGCGCGCGATGGATCCACCCCCTCAGCCTCGTTAGAACGATGCCCCATCATGACACGTCTAAACGCTTCCGGGTCATTACTCTAAACCGTTGGATAACATCGTTGTCACCGCTTCATGATTGGCAGCCCTCCCGATTGATGGGGAGTCCCCAGCAGTAGTTGAAACACGACGGGCTAGGGAGCTCCTTCAAACGGCCTTGACTCGGCAGCAGGCTTATTCATATAGCCGCGAAAGGATTCATTCTACTCCCCGCCCGAGCCGGAGCTACAACGGGCGTATTGATGAATTGGTGTGTCAAGCAGTGCGCGACACCGTAACCCCCCGCGAGGGCATAACCGGGCGGGTGGCGGTGCTAATGCGCAGGATGTGGTGGATCACGATCAAGCACGTCGAGAAGCTGAGTTAGCAGCACAGCACGTGGCTCGTCAGCTTACTCCGGTTCGTCCAACCACTTCAGTGGAGCCAGGTTTGGTCTTTAGTTCTTTGGGGGTGCCATGTCTCACCCCAGCCTTGCGTAACGTGCGGCTACCCAAGGATTTTAAGGGCCCTCGTAAGGTGCCCAATTACACTGCCGATTTACGCCCTGAGTCATGGGTCGAGAGCTATGAGATGGCGATGGAGATGCTGGATGTGGATGATGCGGCGTGTGCTCAGTACTTCACCATGATGATGGAAGGAATAGCTCGTACTTTGTTAAAAAGTTTACCAGCTAACTCCATTGGTTAATGGGCTGAGTTAAAAAGCCGGTTTATCCAGAATTTCCAGGATACATGTAAGCAACCCATGTCAATTGTGGACCTAGCCGCCTGTGTTCAAGAGGATGGGAAGTCTACAACCCATTGGGTAAAGCGAGTCTCAACCATTTCACATTCATTGGACCACATCAATGCTGACACAGCAGTCTTGACGTTGGAAGGCAATTGCCGGTTTACACCATTGAAACTGAAGTTGGGAAGGCTCAAACGTCATTGCAATGAAAAGGCAACGCTTTTGGCCGCTCTGGTTAATTATGCCGATTCAGATAGCACCAAGGACCCTGAGTCTGAGGATGAAAAGCCAGGGAAGGGAAAGAAGAATGGCAATGCGAAGGGGCAGCAACATAACCCGACAAGTCATGGGAACAACGGTAAACGCAAGGCGGGTAATAGCTTGGACTTTGTGGCTAACACCAACACCCAGGATAACGGTCAGCGGCGTAAGGGTAAACTGCCCCAGCGGGGTGGATGGTCAGGTCCCAATCTTGAGCGCCTATTAAATCAACTTTGCCCAAAGCACGGGTCAAAGGAAAGGCCAGCTACGCATCTTTGGAAGGATTGCTTCATTATGCGGGAGTTAAAAAATTCAAATTTCTTTCAATACGACCATGGACCGCCCGGCGGTTCAGGAGGCAGTTTCCATGGGCCGGGTTATGGTGGTGGCAATTCCGGTTCAGGATTCCAAGGCAACCAAACCGGACATGGCAATCAAAGCAATCAGGGCAACCAGGGCGGTTATAACCATCAGGGGAATCAACAGCAGAAGCAATCGGGTTATCAAAGCAATCCGAAGCAGTTGAATAGTGGGCACTACCATGTCTTCACCACTAGCTTATGTAAACGCGATCAGAAGCTTCATAAAAGGGCCATGAACTCCGTTGAATCGGCGGTACCTCATTATCTGCGCTGGTCTGAACAGCCCATTTAGTGGAGTCGAGAGGATCATCCACCCCGGGTTGATAATCCAGGTCATCTGGCCTTGGTGCTGGCACCTCAGGTTGGGGGGTATAAGTTCACCAAGGTGCTTATGGATGGAGGAAGCAATATCAATATCCTTTACTATGAAACCTTCCGTCGCATGGGGTTGACAGATAAGAATCTTAAACCGTCGAACACCGTTTTTCATGGTGTGGTGCCTGGTAAATCGGCATACCTAGTTGGCAAGATAGCTCTAGAGGTTGCTTTTGGAGATGATCATGATTCAAGATCAGAGGTGTTGACTTTTGAAGTGGTGAAAATCAAGAGTCCATATCATGCCCTGTTCGGACGGCCGGCTTATGCTAAGTTCATGGCAAGGCCTTGTTATGTTTATCTAGAGCTTAAGATGCGGGGTCATAAGGGGACCATCACAGTGTTGGAAATATGCCCTAGAGGCAATAATAAATAGTTATTATTATATTTCCTTGTTCATAATAATCGTTTATTATCCATGCTATAATTGTATTGATAGGAAACTCAGATACATGTGTGGATACATAGACAACACCATGTCCCTAGTAAGCCTCTAGTTGACTAGCTCGTTGATCAATAGATGGTTACGGTTTCCTGACCATGGACATTGGATGTCATTGATAACGGGATCACATCATTAGGAGAATGATGTGATGGACAAAGACCCAATCCTAAGCCTAGCACAAAGATCGTGTAGTTCGTTCGCTAAAGCTTTTCTAATGTCAAGTATCATTTCCTTAGACCATGAGATTGTGCAACTCCCGGATACCGTAGGAGTGCTTTGGGTGTGCCAAACGTCACAACGTAACTGGGTGGCTATAAAGGTACACTACGGGTATCTCCGAAAGTGTCTGTTGGGTCGGCACGAATCGAGACTGGGATTTGTCACTCCGTGTAAACGGAGAGGTATCTCTGGGCCCACTCGGTAGGACATCATCATAATGTGCACAATGTAATCAAGGAGTTAATCACGGGATGATGTGTTACGAAACGAGTAAAGAGACTTGCCGGTAATGAGATTGAACAAGGTATCGGGATACGGACGATCGAAACTCGGGCAAGTATCGTACCGCTAGACAAAGGGAATTGTATACGGGATTGATTAAGTCCTTGACATCGTGGTTCATCCGATGAGATCATCGTGGAACATGTGGGAGCCAACATGGGTATCCAGATCCCGCTGTTGGTTATTGACCGGAGAGTCATCTTGGTCATGTCTGCATGTCTCCCGAACCCGTAGGGTCTACACACTTAAGGTTCGGTGACGCTAGGGTTATAGAGATATTAGTATGCGGTAACCCGAAAGTTGTTCGGAGTCTCGGATGAGATCCTGGACGTCACGAGGAGTTCCGGAATGGGGAGGAGGGGAGAGTCCTAAAGGGGGAAGGCACCTCCGAGGTGCCTTGGGGAGGATGGACTCCTCCCCCCCTTGGCCGCACCCTTCCTTGGAGGAAGGGGCAAGGCTGCGCCCTCCCCCTCTCCCTTGGCCCTATATATAGTGGGGGGAAGGGAGGGCAACCACACCTAAGGCCTGGCGCCTCCCTCTCCCTCCCGTGACACATCTCCCTCCTCCCGCAGCGCTTAGCGAAGCCCTGTTGGAATCCCGCTACTTCCACCACCACGCCGTTGTGTTGCTGGATCTCCATCAACCTCTCCCCCCCCCCTTGCTGGATCAAGAAGGAGGAGACGTCGCTGCTCCGTACGTGTGTTGAACGTGGAGGTGTCGTCCGTTCGGTGCTAGGATCATCGGTGATTTGGATCACGATGAGTACGACTACATCAACCCAGTTCTCTTGAACGCTTTCGCGCGCGATCTACAAGGGTATGTAGATCCACTCCTCCCTCGTTGCTAGATGACTCCATAGATTGATCTTGGTGACACGTAGGAAATTTTGAATTTATGCTACGTTCCCCAACACACAGTGCATGGGAGCCGGAAGATTTCTTTGGAATGTGAAGAGGGTGATGCGGCTTATGCCGAGTCGGTTTGTGCCACAAAGGAGCTGAATTTTTATAAGAACAATGTTGATCTAGCAGATATGAATTCTCTGAAAAAGCCAACTACAGAGCATGATATGGCGCTGAAATTTAAATCGGCTGAGGAGACTAAGCTGGTTGACTTTGTTCCTGGCGATTCATCTAAGCAGTTTAGCATCAGCGCTAACCTGGATCCGAAATAGGAAAGCGCGCTCATCGAGTTCATCCATGAGAACCGGGACATCTTTGCCTGGAAGCCTTATGACATGCCAGTTGTACCGAGGGAACTCGCTGAGCACACTCTTAATATTGATCCGAAGTTCAAACCGGTTAGGCAGTTCCTCTGCCGCTTCAACAAGGAAAGGCGTAAGGCTATTGGTGAGGAGGTAGCCCGGCTTTTGGCAGGAGGGTTTATTGTGGAGGTCTTTCACCCTGAGTGGCTAGCTAATCCGGTGCTGGTACTTAAGAAAAACGACACTTGGCGTATGTGTGTGGACTACACAGACTTGAACAAGGCCTGTCCAGCTGACCCCTTTGCCCTCCCTCGTATTGATCAAATTATTGATGCTACGGCGGGTTGAGACCGTTTGTTTTTTCTGGATGCTTATTCTGGTTATCATCAGATCAAAATGGCAGTTAAGGGCCAGGAGAAGACAACTTTCATAACTCCCTTTGGAGCCCTCTGCTATGTATCTATGCCTTTTGGGCTCAAGTGTCCCCAGGCAACTTATCAGCGCTGTGTCCAGAATTGTCTTCATAAACAGATTGGGCGCAATGTTCATGCTTATGTGGATGATATTGTGGTGAAATCCATAAAGGAGGAAACATTGATAGATGACTTGAAGGAAACTTTTGATAACCTTCGGGTTTATAAGATGATGCTTAATCTGGCCAAATGTGTCTTTGGTGTACCGGCAGGCAAGCTCTTGGGTTTTCTTGTGTCTAACAGGGGCATTGAAGCTAATCCGGAGAAGATCACAGCTATCACATCTCTGGCTAAACCGGCGTGTATCAACGATGTTCAGTGTTTGGCGGGCCGGATTGCAGCCTTAAGCCGGTTTATCAGTCGCCTTGGGGAGAAGGCTATCCCTTTGCATCAGATGCTAAACAAGACGGATGACTTCGTATGGACTGATGCTGCTGATGAAGCATTTGAGGACTTGAGGAGACAGTTAGCCAAGCCACCTGTCCTTGCTGCTCCGGTCGATAAAGAGCCCTTATTGCTATATATGGCTCCTAATGCCGGGGCTGTTAGTGTGGCTATTGTTGTGGAGCACAAGGAGGCCGGAAAGGAGTATCCGGTTCAACGGTCGGTTTATTACATCAGCGAGGTGCTTATTGAGTCCAAACACAGGTACCCACATTGGCAAAAGCTGGTGTATGGGGTTTTCATGGCAAGCCGGAAGCTCAAGGTCATCCTATCACAGTGGTTAGTTCAGCCCCCTTGGGAGATATCGTCCAAAACAGAGAAGCAACTGGCCGGATTGCCAAATGGGCTATTGAGCATGGACCTCACGGGTTAAAATATACGCCTCACACAGCAATCAAATCCCAAGCACTTGTGGACTTCATCAATGATTGGACAGAGTTGTAGGCACCGGAGGAAAAGCCAGACAACACTTATTGGACTATTCATTTTGATGGGTCCAGACAATTGGAGGGCTCGGGGGCTGGAGTCATATTAACTTCCCCACGAGGTCATAAGTTTTGTTATGTTCTTCCTTTAATGTTCCCTTGCACTAACAATGCAGCCGAATATGAGGCCTTGCTCCATGGTCTTCGGATGGCTAAGGAGATGAATTTAAGCTGGGTTGAGATCTTCGGTGACTCAGATCTGGTGGCTCAGCAGGTGTCTGGCACTTGGGATTCCAAAGACCCACTCATGGCGGCGTATCAACGAGAGGTGGATATAGTGGCTGGTCATTTCAAGGTTTATCAGGTTGACCATATAGACCGGTGAAAGAATGAAGCGGCAGACACTTTAAGTCGCTTAGGCTCTCAGCGTAAACCGGTGCCACCCAATGTATTCCTAGATGTACTTCATAATCCATTGGTCAAGATACCTACAGAGGAGGAGTTGGCTGTTCCTGACCCGGAGGCTCAATTGGTGGCGGCTCTCCATGTTATTCCGGATTAGACAATCCTATACCTGGCATACATGAACCAGGGCGAGTTACTAGATGATGAAATTCTGGCCCGACAGATAATCCGGTGATCCAAGTCAATGACCATTGTTGATGGGGAGTTGCATCATTGCAGCGTAACCGGGGCGTTTCAGCGTTGTGTGTGTCCTCAAGAAGGTTGTGAGATTTTGCGTGAGATCCACGAAGGAGATTGTGGTCACCACCCCGGTTCAAAATCCTTGGTGGCTAAGGCCTTTCGTCACGACTTCTATTGGTTGACGGCTCATGCTGATGCTGAGGATTTGGTAAAGAAGTGTGACGGTTGTCAGAAGTTTGCACGCCGTGCTCATGTTCCAGCTCAGGAATTAAGGATGATTCCAATCACTTGGCCATTTGCAATTTGGGGGCTAGATATGGTTGGACCCTTTAAGAGGTCCAAGGACAAGAAGACCCACCTGCTGTTGGCAGTTGATAAGTTTACCAAGTGGGTAGAGGTAGAGCTAGTTAGTAAGTGTGATGCGGACACGGCGGTTCAATTCATCAAAAAGGTGATATTCCGGTTTGGTTTTAAACACAGCATTATAACTAATAATGGTACTAATCTGTCCAAGGGTGCTATGGAAGAATTTTGTCAATGTCAGCACATCCGGCTTGACGTGTCATCAGTGGCTCACCCCCAATCTTATGGTCAAGGCGAGAGGGCCAATCAAGAGATTTTGAGAGGTATCAAACCCCGGCTTATGGTTCCTTTAAAATGGACACCGAGTTGTTGGGTGGAGGAGTTACCTTCTTTGTTATGGAGTATCAACACCACACCGAACAGATCTACGGGTTACACGCCTTTTTTCATGGTTTACGGAGCAGAGGAGTTCTCCCTAGTGACATCCGTCATGACTCGCCCCGTGTGGCGGCTTATGTTGAAGATGAAAATGAGAAAGCATGTCAGGACTCATTGGACCTGTTAGATGAGGAGCGTGATCTTGCAGCGGCATGTTTGGCGATTCATTAACAGGATCTGCGATGTTATCACAGCCGCCGGGTTAAAACCAAAACTTTTCAAGAAGGCGATCTGGTGCTCCGGCTCATCCAGGATCAGACTGATATGCACAAGTTATCCCCACCTTGGGAAGGACCTTTTGTGGTCAGCAAAAATCTGCACAATGGATAATACTACCTTATCGATGTTCGAGAGCACAAAGACTCACGTAAATCAGAGGAGGAGACCCAGCGGCCGTGGAATATAGCTCATCTTCAGCCTTACTATACTTGAGCCACAGGGTCTTCTTACGTACATAATTATGACAATGTATATATTATGATCAATATAATAAACCGGAGCCTCAGCTAAAGCGGGGTCTCTGTTGTTTTTACATCATCTGTGTTTACATGGGGGCTTCCGTTTATAAAGCGGAGTTCTACAGATCCGGCTTATAAAGCCACACATATATAAAAGTAAATCACTAGGGGGCTTGGTCGTATTCGAACCATAGCTACACCTCTTGATTGGCTTAAAGACAAAGGGAAATCACTAGGGGGCTTGGTTGTATTCGAACCATAGCTACACCTCTTGATAGGCTTAAGGCCAAAAGGAAATTATATGGGACCAAAGAGAGTCTGTTGCAAAAGCACAACTCCAACATAGGCACCCACTGAGCACAGCTCAAATGTTGCTTGGGGGCTCTTTGCTTCTCAAGGAACAAAGAGTTTACACCTTTGCAATAGGCTATCAAACCAGGCTTGGAATCCAGGTGTATTCACCTAAAACCCCGGGTTATCCTGCCTTTTTAAGTAAGCCACTCCATCGAGGTAAACCTGGTATGACCCGTCGAACGTTTGACAGGTCAATCTCATAGACCCTGAACTTGTCAAAGTTAAAATGATGATTGGTTAAAGATTGAGGTCCATCTTAAAAGGCTTTGAAAAATGGTTTAACTCAGTGGCCTGGCAGCCCATGAAAAGCCTTGCATATTTTTCTTATGTATTTTATTTGCAAAGTTTTTTCCTCCTTTGATAAGATTCATAAATATCTTCTGATAAACCGGCGTTTATTCAAACCCGGCGTGGCTATCAACGTTAAGTTGTCAGTACATGATCAGTTATAATCCGGCACTTATTGATCCAGTCTGGTTTTGACTACAAGTCACTAGTATTATATGGATAAACCGGTGTTTATCATAACCCGGTACGGTTTTATCATAACCCGGCAAACATGGAAGGAGTCATCAATACTCCAGATTGGTGTTATCACCCTTATTATAACAACAGATTGGTCAACCAACAAGGTGATTCAATGTAACAGGTATCATCTATTTTATATCTGCTTGTTTTTAAATACAGCCTTGGCTCTACACCTAAGCTATATATTTGGGCATCATGACCCGTCCAGCGGCAAACCGCCAGGACACATTCAATCTCTTGTATGCAGGGACAAGTTAAAATACAGCCACGGTGGATTATGCATATAATAGATCCCAAAAGCATGGCGAGTTATCAGTATCAAGCAAAATAAGTATGCTCGATGGCATAACAAACAAGTGTTTGAACTAGCCTATTACAAGGTGCTTTCATGCCCACACAGAATAATTGTTTCAGCAAGAGTGGTAGGCTGCGTGTCACACCCTAGTTAGTTCAAGCATTAGAGTGTGCATCATGTTTATTTTCCTCTTAAATTTGAAATGGGGAAGACAGAACCCCCAACACCCCCCTGGAAACAACTAGGGTTTACTAAAATTATTTTCAATGAACCTGAAATGCCCTTCTAAAAAGTTCAGTCTCTTTGTCTTGGGTTAGAACCTCTAGCAAAATTGGTGCACAATTTTCTAGGTCAACAGAAGGTCGTTGAATTAAATCATAAGTATTTGATTTTGGGCATTTAAATGCTATAAAATAATTTAAATGCTCAAATAATTCTGGAAATAAATGTTTGTTGTTGGAAATATTCTAAACAGAGCCCACAATTATTTTCAGTATTTTTGGAAACGTTTTAGTATTTTTATTAAAGCCCAACAATTGCAGAAAAAATAGAAAACAGAAACAAATCAAAAAAAGAGAGGGAAACCACCTGGGCCTCACCTGTGCTGGTCCAGCCCACCTGGCTCGGCCCAGCCGACTGGCCATGCCAGTCGTCCTCCTCCTCCCGCCAGGAGGACGAGGAGCGCGTGGCCGGCGCCCGCGGCCACACGCCGGCCACCTCCTGCTTCTGCCGACGCCCTGGAGACGTCCAGGGGTGCCACGCCGACCCCCACGTCCCCCTCTCTTCCTCCCTCACTCTCCCCCTCATCTCCCTCACCCTCTCCCGCGATGGCCGAGCGCAATCCTCGCCGCCGTTCGCCGTAGTCGTCACCAGAGCCACCCCCTCGCCCCTCCAACAAGCCCGTTAGCTCCGCGCTGCAGTCCTCGACCTCCTCATCGACTCACGCGACGCCGGACGCCTCCAAGCGCCTCCCCGACACCTTCTTCTTCCTCGGTCCGCCGAGATCGCCGGCAACGCCCCGACGATGTCCGACATTCCCCGAGCCCGCTGAGACACGCTCTACAACCGCCGTGAGCTCCTCTATCGATCCCCCTCTTCCCTGCTTCATTTGCTCGCCGTAGACGCCGCCCCCTTTCTCATCGTAGCACGCCATCGTGCGAGCTCGACGCCGGCGTCACTCCGGTGGCCATTTGGTCAAGCGCGGGTGCCTAACGCACTCACCGCACCTCGTAGCGCCTCGCTAAAATGTTCGTTTCCCCCTAGCTTGCTGCAGCAGCAAAACCACCAACGGCCGAGCTCCGGCCGCCGCCATGAGCTCGATTCCGGCGAGTTCGCTCCACCCCAGCTCCTCCCACTTGCCCCACTATATGTGCGCGAGCCCCAGCTACGCGTAGGACCAAACCATGGTCGATTTGGTCGCCTGTGGGCGATTTCCGAAGCCCTCCACCGTCTCAGCCTCGCCGGTGACTCAACGCCGGCGGGATTAACCCCGCTGACCAGGGGTTTGACCCCAGTTTGACTCTGCCTGAGACACTGATAGGTGGGGCCGGCTCCTAACTAATTTAGATTAGTTTAAATTAGAGTTAATCACTCTGTTAGAGGTTAATGACGTCGTTAACTAACCCTCTCTCACTGACATGTGGGCCCAGAGCCTAACTAACCCAGTTTAGTGCTAACTAAACACTAACCAACTCTGTTAGTTAGCTGAGAGACTGACAGAAGGGGCCCACCAGTCAGGTTTGACCTGGGCTGGCGCCTTTGACCCGCTGATGTCACAGTGACGCAGTGCTGACGCATTAATTCAATTACTGGATTTATTCTTTAATAGAAAATTCCAGAAAATAGTCAAAACTTCTAAAAATCATAGAAAATCTGCCATAGCTCCAAATGCAAAGATTTATATATGAAAAATGATCAGAAAAATTCAATCTATCCATCTGTAATGGTTTCATGCATGACAAAACAAGTTAACCTTGTTGTTTAAGCAGAATAAGGTAATGCACTAATAAAGCCATGTTTAATGAGCTAATAATTGAATCTTTGATTCAAATGAGTTCATCCCCTTATGTTTTAGCTTGCATTAGGCCAAGACACTTTCATCTTGCCATGTCATAGCATGCATCATATTGTTGCATATTGCCATGTGTTGATTATGTTCGGTGTGTCTTTCGTGGTAGGTTCTGCCTCCAAGGATAACCCCGAGTATCCGTCTGAAGGGCAGTACCCTACTACCACTACAACAGGCAAGCAGCCCATTGATCATCCCGATACAAACCCATGTTCTCGCTTCTGCTCTTGTTTACTGCATTAAGACAACGCGATTCAAACTGCTGTGTGCTACGGTAGCTGAACCCTTATCCTCTGCATGACCTGTCATTGCCACAGTAATTAGATGAAACCCACTAGCATGTGTAGGAGTTGATTGAGCCATGTATGTGATTCCTACCTTGCTATGCCTGCTATGCTTAGAGTTGTGTCAGGTCTGGTTCATCTGGGTGATGGGCTAGAGTGATATGTTTATGTCAATAATATGAGGGATGTGTTGAACATGTTTTGGTAAAGGTATCGATGAGAGGCCATGTAGGAGTACATGGTGGGTTGTTTCATTGAGCGTCCATAAGAACTGAGATCTGTATGTGTGATTTAAGATGCAGTTACTACCGTACATTGGGCCCGAAACCAATGGACCCTCTCGGCTTCTTAATCACCCTAGTACTCTGTCCAGGAGTTGCAAATAGTTTCTGGTGTTTGTAGGTTATGTGTTGGCGGCCGTGCGTAGCGCTGACCCTAGGGGTGGGCTATGTTGCGGTAGATACACCGTGGCACGGTGTACCGGGCGCCCGTTTGGTGTCTCGGGACCCTGTTCACATCGTTCGGGGCCGTATGTGGAAACCTCGGCCGGACTCCCTGCGGATGGAACCTGGATAGGCGATAAACCTGGACTAGAGACTTAAGTGTTTAGGTAGGCCGTGGCCGACACCCTCGCTTGGGCTTCCGCTTGAAGGTTGCCGAGTACATGTCATGTAAACGGCGGTAAGTGGTGAAAGCGTGTATGAAGAAGTACACCCCTGCAGGGTATAAAACTATTCGAATAGCCGCGTCCGCGGTAAAGGACTACTTGGTTGCCTATACAGTTCATAGACAAGTTAATGGATACTACTTAAAAGTCTCAAGATAAGTGTGAGTACCGAGGATGGCCCTCTCGTAGGATGACGAGGGAGGATCCCCGGTGGAGTATTGTGTTGGTGAGTAGTGGACTCGTGTGCGAAAACTATTTTACTAGTGGAGTTCCGTAGGATAGCTTAGCCAAGAGTCAAAGCTGGCTTGCTGCAATAACCCCACCACCTTCTTGAGAATGAGCATGTATATTAGGTTCTGATGTAAGACTTGCTGAGTACCTTGTACTCATGTTTGCTTATTTATTGTTTTCAGACGACAACACCGCCCCCTCCGATGGGTTTTATGAGACCTTGATGTCGAGGAGTGACTAGCCACCTAGGTGGTGATCCCGGCCATGGAGGGCCCTATGTAGATAGACAGGCTTCGAGAAGCCTTCTTTCTTTCTAGAGTCTGTACTCAGACTAGTTGCTTCCGCATGTGCTTGTATGATTGTATGACTTGAGTGTCGGGTCATGTGACCCGTATCTATATGAACATGATATGTATGGCTCCCTGGAGCGTTTAAATAAAGTACTTGAGTTGTAGAGTTTTGTTGTAATGCCATGTTGTATGTACTCATATCGGGCATATTGTGTGTATGATTGAAATGCTTGGTATGAGTGGGATCCGACAACCTAGTTGTTTATCCTTGGCAGCCTTTCTTATGGGGAAATGTAGTCTAGTGTTCCTTGAGCCATAGTAGTCCGCTACAGCCCGGTTCACCGGAGTCCTGCTAGCCTAGCACTACTGCTCAGGACACTTGACTGGCCGACATGTGTTTCACTTTGTTCCTATGTCTATCCCTTCGGGGAAATGTCACGCGGTGATATCCGGAGTCCTGCCTAGCCTGCTACAGCCCGGGTTTCCCCGGAGTCCTGTTAGCGCACTGCTACAGCCCGAAATCACTCGCCGATGACCGACATGCTCGATGTGATTCATGTATGCCTGTCTCCATAGGTCTGTGCCGCTTTGGGTTCACGACTAGTCATGTCGGCCCGGGTTCTCTGTCATATGGATGCTAGCGACACTATCATATACGTGAGCCAAAAGGCGCAAACGGTCCCAGGCCATGGTAAGGCGACACCCGTGGAATACCGTGCGTGAGGCCGCAAAGTGATATGAGGTGTTACCGGCTAGATCGATGTGACTTGGAATCGGGGTCCTGACAGCGTTGGCATTAGAGCCGGACTGCCTGTAGGTTCGTTGAGCCAAACTAGTCGATGTCGAGTCTAGAAATGCTTTAGTTATATGTAGGGGAATTGATTGTGGGAGGGAACATAAGGTTCTTTTACTCCTTTACCCTATGCCCTCTGATCTGAGTCATTCTCTTCTCATTCAACATGGGTTAAGGACTAGGCTCTCTCCTTCTATCACGTTCAGGTGTTACTAATCCGTAGTAGCTTATAGGATTATTGTTACAAGCCACAGTACAGTTTCTACTACTTTTAGTATGTTGCTAATTGGATCAGAACCTTGATATGATGTTGTTGAGTGGTATTGCAAACTGTTGTGGATGTCTCAAATCTTTTTCTGAGCATTTATAGCTATTATGCTGTCCAATTTTCCCTAGGAATTCTAATGTCTTTGCATTGAGGTTGTGCTTTTAGAATGGCCAACCGTGCTCAAAACCAAGTGGTTCGCCTGACTCGGTGCCTCGACGTGCCCGGTCATACTGCTATGTTAGTCCGGGTAATGATCGAGACGGGTTACCGTTGGTATCCCGAATACACCATCGAAGAGCAATTCCAAGACTTTAATCAAAGCCAATATTTCTGCACCGTCAGGATATTTCCTTCTTATCCTGGATCTACCGAGCCCCTTCACTATTCCTATGGACTCAGGGTTACTGTTGAGATGGCTGTGCAGGATGCTGCTTATTCCATGATGACCATCATGCGAGTCCGGACTGGCCTGCTTCGGAACACCGACTTCCGTTACATGCCAGCTTCACTTCCGGGAGCGCAAGGGTATCTTCAGGCTATCTATGCTGACTCCACTCAGGAGGACTCATTAACTCGTAACTGCCGAGATGCTCGAAGATAAGGACCGAGAGAATCGGGCCTTGAGGCTGGAGCTTTTCAATACCCGTGCTGATCATTGGGCCACATTGACTCGGTTTGCACCTGCGGTGCAAGCTGGATGTATGGATACAAGGGATCTGTATCCTGTGAGATCTGCTCTGCCAGACATGGTGGATTGGCGTGATGTGGGAGGCATCACCCCACCCTGTGGTCCCCGCAGGCCACCGTTTGTTGGTCCAAGACCTCATCCTAGTCCCTATGGTCCACAGGCTTCTCAGGACCGTCTGTTCCCGGATGGTAACGTTGAACTTCCAGGCTATGGAGGTGACTTCTATGAGGACTACTACGGAGCTGTCTGAGTTAGTAGTAGTATCACTAGTGTTGTAATAGTTGTATCTCCACTGTCCTGCGTGAATTGTGGAATATGACTCGGTGTGTAATCAATTCCGGAGGTGTAGACAAATAATATATAGGAGCTTGGAATGCCTCCGATGAGATTTAACGTCTTTCATCATAGTTGTACTGTAGCCTGGGCTTGTACTAAACTATGTATGATGTGTATGACCGTTGGTATATATATGGCAGTCTTATCTTACCATGACATACGGATGAACATCTCTGCATTCCGTGTTATCCATTACATACTGCACTTCCTTGCTAAGTTTGAGCCATCCTTATCTAAATCATTGTCTTGTTTTCTCCTAGGATGGTCAACACCCGCAGCAACCCTGCTGCCTCAGAGCAGGGGGAAGCCAGTGCAGCTAGGGGTGAAAATCTGCCTCACCCGCCGTCTCTGGCCGAAGTAATGCTGGAGGCGGAAAGAAACAAGCGTGAGACTAACCGCCTGCTAGAGCGGATTGAGCAGAACACTGCACGCCACCCACGAAATGACTTGGTGTCAATCAATGACTTTATCAAGCTGTACCCACCAAAGTTTAACCATTCCGTCGAACCCCTCGACGCGGATGACTGGCTTCGCAGCATTACCCACAAGCTACGTTCTGCCAACGTAGTTGAAGCCGACAAGGTTACTTACGCTGCCTACCACCTCGAAGGCCCTGCTAGCCACTGGTGGGAGAATTTTGAAGCTATGCGCCCGGTCGGCCAAATCAATACATGGGCTGAATTCAGTGAGGCTTTCCGTGAGCATCACATTCCGGAAGGTCTCATGGATCGCAAGAGGGAGGAGTTCTGCAATTTCACCCAAGGAAGACTGACTGTGGATGCATATAGTCGTGAATTTGGGAATCTGGCACGCTATGCCCCTAAAGAGGTATCTACTGACGCTAAGAAGCAGGCAAGGTTCCGCAAGGGACTTAGCCCTGAGCTTCGCCGCGATATTCGTCTGCACGAGTGCACCTCCTTTCAGAAGTTGGTCAATAAAGCCATCAGTGCTGAGACAGGCCAGACTGATTATGACGCTTCACGCAAGCACTCCCGTGATTTTGGCTCTTCATCCGGCTCTAGAGCTCAGAAGCGCCGGGTGTGGATCCCAAGCACGGCACTGCCACCCAGGTTCATCCCGAGGCCATCCTTTGAGGCGCCTCGTCCCAACCAGCAATTTGCACCGCCCAAGCCCTATGGTGGCCCCGCTGCTAATGCTGCTCCACGCGCCAATGTGGTGACATGCTTTAAGTGTGGAGAGCCGGGTCACTATAGTCGAGAGTGTCCCCAGAACAACAACCCCACTCAAACTGGAAAGTCCGTTGGCCGTGGTAAGCCCGTGGGAAAGACATTCTACGCCAACCCGGTCACTACTGCCCGTGGCCATGTCAACTATGTTTCAGCCGAGGAGGCTCATGAGGATCCCAACGTCGTCCTTGGTACGCTCCTTGTTAACTACCATCCGGCATCTGTTCTTTTCGATACTGGAGCATCTCATTCATTCATATCCGAGAACTATGCTCGATTGCACAACACGACATTTTGTGACATGCCCTTTACCATGGAAATTCAAACTCCGGGCTCTAGATGGCAAACTTCTAGAGTAAGCCATGGGAACGAAATTCTTGTTGATAGACTTGTCTTCCTTGCATCCTTAATTGCTCTCAAGTCCTCGGACATAAACATCATCTTGGGTATGGACTGGATGTCAGCTCATTATGCTAAGATTGATTGTGCCACTAGAACCGTTCAACTTACTCACCCATCGGGCAAGATAGTCAATGTCTTAACTCGAGTGGCCAAGCGCCAGCTTTACTCCTTAAATGCCAACCCCCTTCCAGACCTTGAGGATGTTTTGGTAGTCCGAGACTTTCCGGATGTCTTTCCAGAAGAACTGCCAGGTGTTCCACCTGACAGGGATGTTGAGTTTCTGATAGACCTTGTTCCAGGAACCGTTCCAATTTCTAGAAGACCCTACAAGATGGCACCCTTAGAACTAGCCGAGCTTAAGAACCAACTCGATGAGTCCTTGAAAAAGGGTTTCATCCGTCCTAGTTCCTCCCCTTGGGCTTGCCCCGTCCTCTTCGTCAAGAAGAAGGATGGAACGGATTGAATGGTTCTGGATTACCGACCTGTCAATTTGGTCACCATCAAGAACAAGTATCCGCTTCCTAGGATCAACGATCTGTATGATCAGCTCGCTAGATCCTCAATCTTTTCCAAGATGGATTTGAGGTTGGGCTACCATCAAATCAAAATCAGAAACGGGGACATTCCCAAAACGGCCTTTGTTACTCGTTATGGCCAATACGAGTACACCATTATGTCCTTCGGTTTAACCAATGCCCCAGCCACCTTCTCCCGGTTAATGAACTCGGTTTTCATGGAGTACTTGGATAAATATGTCGTAGTATACCTCGATGACATACTCATCTACTCCAGGAATGAAGAGGAACATGCCAAACATCTAAGGCTGGTATTGATGAAACTTCGAGAGCATCGCCTTTATGCCAAATTCTCCAAGTGTGAATTTTGGTTGCCAGAAGTGACCTATCTAGGCCATGTAATCTCTGGTAAGGGTATTGCTGTCAATCCCGAGCGAGTTCAAGCCATCCTTGATTGGACTCCACCTGAGACGGTCAACCAAGTTCGGAGCTTCCTTGGCTTAGCGAGCTATTGCCGCCGCTTCGTCGAGAATTTCTCCAAGGTTGCTAAACCTCTAACTGAACTCCTCAAGAAAGATAAAAAGTTCGAGTGGACTCCACAGTGCGAGTTCAGTTTTCAGGAACTGAAAAGACGCCTGACATCTGCTCCCGTACTGGTACCACCAGATTTCTCCAAGGACTTTATTATCTATTGCGACGCCTCGCGACAAGGACTAGGTTGCATACTCATGCAAGATCGTCAGGTAATTGCCTATGCTTCATGGCAATTACATCCACATGAGGAAAATTATCCCGCACATGATCTTGAGCTTGCAGCTGTAGTCCATGCACTTAAAACTTGGCGACATTACCTTCTCGGTAATCGTTGCGAGATCTTCACCGATCACCAAAGTTTGAAATATATCTTCACCCAACTAGATTTGAATCTCAGGCAAAGACGTTGGGTCAAGTTGATCTCGGATTATGACTTAGGAATAACTTACACCCCGGGCAAAGCCAATGTCATGGCTGACGCGCTAAGCCATAAGTCCTATTGTAACAACCTGATGTTACAACAAAGTCAACCACTTCTCCATGAGGAATTTCGTAAGCTTAATCTTCACATTGTTCCTCGAGGATTCCTATCTACCCTAGTGGCGAAACCTACCCTTACGGATCAGATCATCAAGGCACAGAAGGTAGATCCGGGAATCTCCCGTATTAAGAGAAACATTAAGAAAGGAGTCGCGAATTGTTTCTCCATTGATGATCAAGGTGTTGTATACTTTGGAAATCGCCTAGTGGTTCCAAAGGCATGAAACCTGAGGCGGCTGATCCTTAAGGAAGCTCATGAATCCCCTCTCATCATTCATCCCGGTAGTACCAAAATGTATCAAGACCTACGCCAGAGGTTTTGGTGGACTAGGATGAAGAGAGAAATCGCTCAATACATTGCTAATTGCGACATTTGTCGTCGTGTTAAGGCAGAGCATCAATGGCCTGCTGGCACCCTTCAACCTTTGGCTATTCCCGAGTGGAAATGGGATAAAATCAGTATGGATTTCATCACTGGGTTTCCCAGGACCAAGAGAGGGAATAATGCCATCTTCTTCGTGATCGACCGTCTTTCCAAAGTAGCCCATTTCCTACCTGTTCGTGAGAGTATCACCGCTAGCCAGCTAGCCGATTTATACATCTCCCGAATAGTGTCTCTTCATGGTGTTCCATTGGAAATTAACTCAGACCGTGGGAGTCTCTTCACCTCTCGATTTTGGGAAAGTTTCCAAAATGCTATGGGAACTCGTCTCTCTTTTAGTACCGCCTTCCATCCTCAATCAAGTGGTCAAGTAGAGCGAGTCAATCAAATTCTGGAAGATATGCTCTGAGCTTCTGTCATCTCGTTTGGAATGAATTGGGAGAAATGCCTTCCATTCGCGGAGTTTGCTTCTAACAATAGTTATCAAGCTAGCTTAGGCAAGGCTCCTTTCGAAGTTCTCTATGGACGAAAATGTCGAACGCCTCTTAACTGGTCAGAAACCGGGGAAAGACAACTCTTTGGCCCAGATATGATTCAGGAAGCAGAGGAGCAGGTCCGTGTTATTCGTGAGAAATTGAAAACAGCCCAATCTCGTCAAAAGAGTCAATATGATCGTAAACATAAGCTTATGACTTATGAAGTTGACCAGAAGGCTTACCATCGGGTTACCCCGTTAAAGGGAACCCATCGTTTCGGTATCAAAGGCAAATTGGCTCCCCGTTACATTGGACCCTTTCGCATTCTTGCCAAACGAGGAGAAGTTGCCTACCAATTGGAACTACCTTTGCATCTTTCCAGAGTTCACGATGTCTTCCATGTTTCACAACTCAGGCGTTGCTTCGCGGATCCTATCCGTGGAGTGGACCACGAAACGCTTGATCTACAAGATAACCTCTCCTATCAAGAATATCCCGTTCGTATCCTTGATCAAGCCGAGCGTACCACTCGACGTCGTAATATCAAGTTTCTCAAGGTTCAATGGTCACACCATTCCGAGAAAGAAGCCACTTGGGAAAGGGCGGATCGTCTTCGACTCGAGTACCCCACCTTCTTCCCGGAGGATCTTAAATCTCGGGACGAGATTCTTTTGAGTGGGGGTGAGTTGTCACACCCTAGTTAGTTCAAGCATTAGAGTGTGCATCATGTTTATTTTCCTCTTAAATTTGAAATGGGGAAGACAGAACCCCCAACACCCCCCTTTGAAACAACTAGGGTTTACTAAAATTATTTTCAATGAACCTAAAATGCCCTTCTAAAAAGTTCACTCTCTTTGTCTTGGGTTAGAACCTCTGGCAAAATTGGTGCACAATTTTCTAGGTCAACAGAAGGTCATTGAATTAAATCATAAGTATTTGATTTTGGGCATTTAAATGCTATAAAATAATTTAAATGCTCAAATAATTCTGGAAATAAATGTTTGCTGTTGGAAATATTCTAAACAGAGCCCACAATTATTTTCAGGATTTTTGGAAACGTTTTAGTATTTTTATTAAAGCCCAACAGTTGCAGAAAAAATAGAAAACAGAAACAAATCAAAAAAAAGAGAGGGAAACCACCTGGGCCTCACCTGTGCTGGTCCAGCCCACCTGGCTCGGCCCAGCCGACTAGCCATGCCAGTCGTCCTCCTCCCGCCAGGAGGACGAGGAGCGCGTGGCCGGCGCCCGCGGCCACACGCCGGCCACCTCCTACTTCTGCCGACGCCCTAGAGACGTCCAGAGGTGCCACGCCGACCCCCACGTCCCCCTCTCTTCCTCCCTCACTCCCCCCTCGTCTCCCTCACCCTCTCCCGCGATGGCCGAGCGCAATCCTCGCCGCCGTTCGCCGTAGTCGTCACCAGAGCCACCCCCTTGCCCCTCCGACAAGCCCGTTAGCTCCGTGCTGTCGTCCTCGACCTCCTCATCGACTCATGCGACGCCGGACGCCTCCAAGCGCCTCCCCGACACCTTTTTCTTCCTCGGTCCGCCGAGATCACCAGCAACACCCCGACGACGTCCGACCTTCCCCGAGCCCGCTGAGACGCGCTCTGCAACCGCCGTGAGCTCCTCTATCGATCCCCCCTCTTCCCTGCTTTGTTTGCTCGCCGTAGACGTCGCCCCCTTTCTCACTGTAGCACGCCGCCGTGCGAGCTCGACGCCGGCGTCACTCCGGTGGCCATTTGGTCAAGCGCGGGTGCCTAACGCACTCACCGCACCTCGTAGAGCCTCACTAAAACGTCCGTTTCCCCCCTAGCTTGCTGCAGCAGCAAAACCACCAACGGCCGAGCTCCGGCCGCCGCCACAAGCTCGATTCCGGCGAGTTCGCTCCACCCCAGCTCCTCCCACTTGCCCCACTAGATGCGTGCGAGCCCCAGCTACGGGTAGGACCAAACCGCGGTCGATTTGGTCGCCTGTGGGCGATTTCCAAAGCCCTCCGCTGTCTCGGACTCGTCGGTGACTCAACGCCGGCGGGATTAACCCCGCTGACCAGGGGTTTGACCCCAGCTTGACTCCGCCTGAGACACTGATAGGTGGGCCGGCTCCTAACTAATTTAGATTAGTTTAAATTAGAGTTAATCACTCTGTTAGAGGTTAATGACGTCGTTAACTAAGCCTCTCTAAATGACATGTGGGCCTAGAGCCTAACTAACCCAGTTTAGTGCTAACTAAACACTAACCAACTCGGTTAGTTAGCTGAGAGACTGACAGAAGGGGCCCACCAGTCAGGTTTGACCTGGGCTGGCGCCTTTGACCCGCTGACGTCACAGTGACGCAGTGCTGACGCATTAATTCAATTACTGGATTTATTCTTTAATAGAAAATTCTAGAAAATAGTCAAAACTTCTAAAAATCATAGAAAATCAACCATAGCTCCAAATGCAAAGATTTATATATGAAAAATGATGAGAAAAATTCAATCTATCCATCTGTAATGGTTTCATGCATGACAAAACAAGTTAACCTTGCTATTTAAGCAGAATAAGGTAATACACTAATAAAGCCATGTTTAATGAGCTAATAATTGAATCTTTGATTCAAATGAGTTCATCCCCTTATGTTTTAGCTTGCATTAGGCCAAGACACTTTCATCTTGCCATGTCATAGCATGCATCATATTGTTGCATATTGCCATGTGTTTATTATGTTCGGTGTGTCTTTCGTGGTAGGTTCTGCCTCCGAGGATAACCCCGAGTATCCGTCTGAAGGGCAGTACCCTACTACCACTACAACAGGCAAGCAACCCATTGATCATCCCAATACAAACCCATGTTCTCGCTTCTGCTCTTGTTTACTGCATTAAGACAACGCGATTCAAACTGCTGTGTGCTACAGTAGCTGAACTCTTATCCTCTGCATGACCTGTGATTGCCACAGTAATTAGATGAAACTCACTAGCATGTGTAGGAGTTGATTGAGCCATGTATGTGATTCCTACCTTGCTATGCCTGCTATGCTTAGAGTTGTGCCAGGTCTGGTTCATCTGGGTGATGGGCTAGAGTGATATGTTTATGTCGGTAATATGAGGGATGTGTTGAACATGTTTTGGTAAAGGTATCGATGAGAGGACATGTAGGAGTACATGGTGGGTTGTTTCATTGAGGCCGTCCATAAGAACTGAGATCTGTATGTGTGATTTAAGATGCAGTTCCTACCGTACATTGGGCCCGAAACCAATGGACCCTCTCGGCCTCTTAATCACCATAGTACTCTGTCCAGGAGTTGCAAATAGTTTCTGGTGTTTGTAGGTTATGTGTTGGCGGCCGTGCGTAGCGCTGACCCTAGGGGTGGTCTATGTTGCGGTAGATACACCGTGGCCGGGTATGCCGGGCGCCCGTTTGGCGTCTCGGGACCCTGTTCGCATCGTTCGGGGCCGTGTTTGGAAACCTCGGCCGAACTCCCTGCGGATGGAACCTGGATAGGCGATAAACCTGGACTAGAGACTTAAGTGTTTAGGTAGGCCATGGCCGACACCCTTGCTGGGCTTCCGCTTGAAGGTTGCCGAGTACATGTCGTGTAAACGGCGGTAAGTGGTGAAAGCGTGTATGAAGAAGTACACCCCTGCAGGGTATAAAACTATTCGAATAGCCGCGTCCGCGGTAAAGGACTACTTGGATGCCTATACAGTTCATAGACAAGTTAAATGGATACTATTAAAAGTCTCAAGATAAGTGTGAGTACCGAGGATGGCCCTCTCATAGGATAACGAGGGAGGATCCCCGGTGGAGTATTGTGTTGGTGAGTAGTGGACTCGTGTGCGAAAACTATTTTACTAGTGGAGTTTCGTAGGATAGCTTAGCCAAGAGTCAAAGCTGGCTTGCTGCAATAACCCCACCACCTTCTTGAGAATGAGCATGTATATTAGGTTCAGATGTAAGACTTGCTGAGTACCTTGTACTCATGTTTGCTTATTTATTGTTTTCGGACAACAACACCACCCCCTCCGATGGGTTTTATGTAGACCTTGATGTCGACGAGTGACTAGCCACCCAGGTGGTGATCCCGGCCATGGAGGGCCCTATGTAGATAGACAGGCTTCGAGAAGCCTTCTTTCTTTCTAGAGTCTGTACTCAGACTAGTTGCTTCCGCATGTGCTTGTATGATTGTATGACTTGAGTGTCAGGTCATGTGACCTGTATCTATATGAACATGATATGTATGGCTCCCTGGAGCCTTTAAATAAAGTACTTGAGTTGTAGAGTTTTGTTGTGATGCCATGTTGTATGTACTCATATCGGGCATATTGTGTGTATGATTGAAATGCTTGGTATGAGTGGGATCCGACAACCTAGTTGTTTATCCTTGGCAGCCTTTCTTATGGGGAAATGTAGTCTAGTGTTCCTCGAGCCATAGTAGTCCGCTACAGCCCGGTTCACCGGAGTCCTGCTAGCCCAGCACTACTGCTCAGGACACTTGACTGGCCGGCATGTGTTTCACTTTGTTCCTATGTCTGTCCCTTCGGGGAAATGTCACGCTGTGATATCCGGAGTCCTGCCTAGCCTGCTACAGCCCGGGTTTCCCCGAAGTCCTGTTAGCCCAGTGCTACAGCCCGAAATCACTCGCTGATGACCGACATGCTCGATGTGATTCATGTATGCCTGTCTCCATAGGTCTGTGCCGCTTTGGGTTCACGACTAGTCATGTCGGCCCGGGTTGGCGCAGGATATCTTTTCTGATCAGCATCATAAACCGGCTGATAATGAGAGAGATCTGTTTCTTCCGCCAATTTGCTTGCTAAAGGTCGCATTTCCCTTGTCAGCCTTCGGAGATCATCATTGTTAAATTTTGAACCGTCTTCCTTCACGCCAGGATAGCCTTTGCCAATATCTGACGGTTCAAGATCTGGAATCCATGCCTTGGCCCGGATTAGCGCAGTCAGCGCGCCTGACCTTGCAGCTGATCTTTTAAGTTCATCCAACCGGGCAGGCAACAATGACATTTTCTCAATAGTTTCTTTTATTAACGTTGGAGGAGGCTTGTTATGAGCAGCAGTGCAAATAGCCCGTTGGGCTTCGGAATATAACTGCTCTATCAAAGTATAGGCAACCTTTAGCTTCATCCGCATGTCAGAGCCCAAATGGATAATGCGGGTCCCTATGACATTGCAAGCATCAGTAAAGCGGTAAATGATGAGATAAAATGAATTGAAAAACATTAGATGAGGATACTTACCAAATACAGCAGAGGTCATAGCGTTTATTTGCCGCTTTAAACCGGTCAGTTCTTCGACCACCGGTTTAAGGGCTGCTTCTGCGTCCTCGGCTCTCTTTGCTAAAGCGGCTTTCTCTGTGTCCCAATCTGCCCGTTCCTTCTTAAAGGTCTCCTTCAGCTTCTCCCTGGCTGCTAGGACATTGGTCAGTTCCTCCTTGGCTTTAGAAGCCTCCGCTTGCTGAGATTTAATGTTCTCTTGAAGATCAACGGTTTGGGTGTCCTTTTTGCTCAGCTCAGCCTATAAAGGAAAGACATATCATCAGTGGGCCATATATATTTGAAATACCAAGCACATAACGAGTTATGCACTTTGCACTTGGGGGCTAATGCCTATTTGCTTCATTATCAGAATTTTTTTTCAAGTCCCAAGTGTAATACAAGCATTATTCTTGGCACTTGGGGGCTAATGTATGTCTGCTCAAAGTAATAGTGGTTAAAGTCCCGGTTCACCTTGGAAAGATAAACCGGCCCTTGGGGACTACACAGGTGAAAGTTAAAGGATTACAATGCTAAAGTACCGGTTCATTTTAAAAAGGATCAACCGACCCGTGGAGGATAAGAATGCAGAGTTGAGATATTGCAAAGTCCCGGTTTTTGATTGCCATCATAAATCGGCCCTTGGGGGCTACTAGAGTTGGTAATTACAATTGGACTTAAGAGAGAAAAGGTTATGTAATTACCTCATAACGCTCCTTCATCAGATTCACTAAACCGGCTTCGTAGTCATGGTTTGTGTACAGATGGTTTAAAAACCCAGAATGGAGTTCCTGGGCATTGAGGTGGGCATAGCTTGATAAATCGGTGCTCCATTTGCCTTTTCCCATAGCAGAACGTTCCTCCTTGGTGTTATGCTTTGATAATGCAATAGGATTGCCAAGGGAGGTGTGGCCAACGCCAGTAATGATAACATCATCTTCCTTATCACCGACAGCCTTCACTAGAGTTGACGGGATATCAGCAGCCTTAACCGGACTAGACGGTCCATCATTAGTACGGACCGGGCTCGTCGGTTTATCAGCATGGTCTGCTGCTTCAGCTTCTACTTGTTCATCAAAATCATGATCTTGAGGGGGCAGTTCATCAAACATGGCGTCAGCATTTCGACCTTCTGGTTCTAGAGTTTTCTCCGGTTCAACAACCACATGGTCGTCAGAAGGTTTATTCGCCCGAGCCTTTGTGCTGGGTCTAGCCTTGGCTCTGAAAGGAAAAAGATGCAAGGGTTAATATAGCATGCAAGTATAAAGAGTCAAAAGATTCAGTTAGAATACTTACCCAACAACTGTCTTAAGAGGAGGGAGTTGTGTGGTCGTCGACTCGCTAGATGATGAATGAGGCATTCCCTGATAATTTGAATCGGACGGATTAAGAGGTTGTTGGAAATAACCTACCTTGGGATAACAAGTATCAGAAGTAGGTGAGACCTCAGGTCGATGTTTCCGAACTGGAGTGTTCGGTAAACCGGCCGAAGTGACTACTTGGCCGCTGTGCCGGGTTGTGCGGCGAGCTTCGTGCTGCTGCTTCTTCAAAAGAAATTTTGGGTCCAAGTGAGCAAGGGGGTGAGAAAATTTTATTTTCCGGATTGTTTGATGGATTTTCTGTGTTGACGGAGTGTCTGAACCGGAGGGAAGAGTAATTACCTCTGCGTCGTCAGCCTGGCTGCCTTCAACGTCATCCTGATAAAAATCATTGTCAATGAGGTGTATGAAAAACGAACCAAGAGAGTCAAGTTCTACCTCTGAGTCCAGATTATCGAGGTCTTTGTCGAGGTTCAGCCCGGTGGATTCAACCGCCTTCTTCTTGGCAGTCCTCTTGACCACCTTCGTCTTAGGTCGAGGGGTTTTCACCGGTTTTTCTTGAGGTTTCTTCTTCCAAAATGGGTCATCGCCCTGTTAAAAGAATTGACAAAAGTTATTGGAGATTACACAGATTAAGTACAAGCAGGAGTGAGGTAATGCTTACAGCTGGCGGTTTATTCAAAGTGTAGTAGGGACTTAACCCGGTCCTGCTACAGACAGCCTCCGATTCATTCAATATCTTCTTCACAGATTCAGTAACTTCAACTTCTGTCAGCTCAATATCAATATGACATTGAGGGTCTTCTGAGTCACCAGTATACTCGCACATTAAACCGGGGCGACTGCTTAAAGGCAATATACTCCATGAAATCCAGCAGCGAACAAAATCAACTCCTGTTAGACCATTGGCCATAAAGGCTCTGAGCTTGGAGAGTTGTGGAGCATATGTAGCCCGTTCTTTGGTAGTCAACCGTTGCGGAAATGGATGTGTGTTGGTAAGCCGGTGAGGACGGTAATCCAGCAGAGGATTCTCATCATCAGGGGAGGTATCTTTACAATAAAACCAAGTCTGGTTCCAATCTTTAGGATGGCTATGTGTTGACGCTAAAAAATGGCATGATCGCAAAGATTAACTTGATGCTATAATGAGATGATGTCAAATTCATGATTTCATGTCACCATTGGATGACTCTCTTCAAGCCGATGGGAATAAATATATAGATGGTACAAAACGGAGCTCGGATGCAAAAGTTATGACAATCTTAGAGATGTTCGTATTGACACCAGATTATAAAATAGCATGAAACCTAACCAAGATGGCTTCTGATGGAAAAATTTACAGCTGTAAAGTTCTTTGTCTCGTCGAAACGGATGATTTTGATATAAAAATCGTCCTCATCCGAGATAGTATGCAAAAGTTACAGGCAAAACACTGGGCTGCAGCAGTATTTGATCGGATCATCCGGTCCGGGATCCGGACCATGACCCGAACATCCGGGCTATCATCTGGGTAAATCAACAGAACCATAAATTTCGGGCCCCGTGAAGCCAGATCATCCGGATGGCACCCAGATTATCCGGGTAAAGCCCTGATAATCCGGACATGAATCCGAACGTCCGGATAAGTTTTTCTGCTGAAGACTTTAGAAAACGACCCGAAACACCCTCAAGATGGCTTCAGACCGAAAAGTGTTCAACATGAAAGTTGTGCGTCTCGTCCAGGCGGTTGATTTGGATATAAAAAACGTCCAAATCCGAGGTCGTATGTGGATTCTAGAGCCAAAACAGTAAACTGCTGTCAGAAAACTGTGCTAGGCCGGATCATCCGGACCTAGAGCGGGACATCCGGGCCTGAAGTCGTGAGAAGTCCGAATTTGACCAGATTTTGATGACTTGGATGACAAGGCAAGTCCTTTTCTTGTACGAGAAGTCCATCCGCCTCTTATATAGACTAGAGGTGACGGCCGATTGAACAACAACACCCAATCGATCAATTCATCTACTAGTTTTTATCTTTTATCTTTTCTCCTCAACCCTAGTTCTTCTTCTTCCTCGTTCTTCGTCTATTCTTCTTGTTCCAGGGTGGCGAACCTCGAGGCCCTAGGGGTGATCAGGTTGACCTAGGTCAGCCCATAGCCGCTGCGCGCCCTGACGGGGTCCCTCCCGGCCGTGTGGGGTTTCGGGTCCTCAAAAGCGCCCGTCGGATTGCTTGCGTACCGCGCTTTCGGACAGGTCTCCTTCGACGTGAGCTGCGGTGCATCACCCTCGAAGTTGGAGGTACACGGTGATGTGTTCGTGTGCGAACATACTTTTTGACGACTCCGCTGGGAATCGAAGCTTTGAACGGTCTCCAGCCCGTTCTTGCTACGAAGAGATCGTCATTGCTGCAATCTACAAAGGGAATATGGATTATTCTTAAAATTTCCAATAGCATACAAGAAAGTGTTTCACCTTTTTATTCATCGGCAACTAATTTGCAATATGTTAATCCAACCTTGCCGATGGATGGGAGAATTGGCCATGCTACTACTAGCTATTTGGCCAGTTACTCTCAACCATTATATGCTACACCTCATGTTAGTAAATTTTCAGCACCGTGTGTAGCTATAGATATTCATAATTTGGCCCCGCATCTTCATGGTCATAGCCGAATAAGTGAAAACTTTACGGAAACACATGTGCCATCATCAAATACTGTAGCATATAATGCATACTCTATGCAGTTCAAGAATTTCGGCAACACTCATGAATCATTGCCGGGAGAATCTAAAAGTATTGCGGAGCAATCCCTTCCAGAAGCGATTGTGGCTGCATTAAAAAAGAGCTTGGCACAAAACAAGAGAATTAATGCTCTTTGCCTTGAACAATATGAAAAGGGGTTGTTTCTTGATTATGTTGCAATAAAGGCTAGAGTTTTGCAGGAAGATGAAACTTCATCAATTGGTAGTATTGGTGAGAGAGCATATGGTTATACAGAAGTGCATACACCTCCACCTAGTACCGCAGCATATTATACACCCCCTAGACAATTGCAAAATTTCGGCAACACTAACACTTCATTGCCGAAAGATCCTAAAAGCATTGGGGGGCAAACTAATCTAGAGCGGGCTGAAATTGAGAGGGGAATTAAAGCTTTGCACGTTAGGGTGCAAGTACTTCGCCACGAGAGAATTGATAGGGAATTAACTCAAAGAAAAGAAGCCTTGCCAATTAATATAGCCGGTGAAAAGAATGATGATTCGGAAACTAAAAGTGCTTCAGTTGAAAAAGCCGAATCAAGTAGTATATATTCCGAATCCATCAAATCCAAAGAGGCAAACATTTTTGAGAAAGGGCATGGAAAGTATAGCAAGACAGCCATAGTTGATTTTTCTGAAGTTAATGGAACCTACTTCTTGCCCTATGAGTTTCGTGCCATAGAAATTGACGAGCTTCAAGAACAAGAACAAGTAGCCGAAGAAAGTTCGGTGGACAAATATCTTCAAACTCATGATGCACGAAATCAAGAAAAAGGTGATGACAAGGCGTTGGGGAGCTATCCGAAGGCGGAGCAAGATATTCTTCAAGTCACACCACCATCACGCTCTCCCAACATATTTGAAGAGGTATGTCTAGCAATTAATTTACCTGTTTTCAGATTTGGTCATGACTTAGTTGTTGATGCATATATTAGAAAAATCTTCATAAGAAATATTGAGAGACCAACGAAGAACGGTAATTTATTTGTTGGCAATCAGATTTTCACAAAGCATATCGGTCAACACATTACACCATTCAGAAAGACCGATAGAGAAAAATTATTGCAGCCAAGGCTTTCCCCATTGCTTTATCCAAAGATGGGTCGGGGACGGCGATTCGGTGCCCTTCCTGTCATGTGGATCGGTGAGGACGGCGTAGACGAGGCGGCGGAGCTCTTGGATACGTTGGGGAGGCGAGAGGGAGGCTGTGGCTATGACAACTATGAGCGGCGACAATAGTAGTGTTAGGCCGTGGCGGTGCAGAGGGGAGGAAGAGAGAGAGAGGACGAAAGAGAGAGAGGGTTCGATCCAGACGGCACCGTGGAGAGGGATCACGGTGTTGCGCTAGCGGGGAGGCATGCAAGCAGGTGGAGGCGTGGCGTGCTCGGGCGCGTGCGCGCTTTGTCCTGCCTCTGCCTACTGGCAGAGGGGGAAGATGACTGGCAGGAGGGCTAGGTGGGCTGGGCCAGCAGGTACAACAGTGGGCCGCTAGGTTAGTTCCCTCTTTTCCATTTCTGTTTCTATTTTTCTATTTTGCATGTGTGTTTTGAATTTGGTTTTGAAACCAATTCAATTTTGTTGCTTCTGAAAAATATTGTGGGAGCTAGATGGATTATTCTGGAGACCCACAAAATGTTTCAGAATTATTGGAGCTAAAATATAATTATAGGAATTTATAACTCCAATGCAATACTTATTGGATTAATTCAGAGACCACAAATGCCATAGAAAAATTTGAATCATCACTGGTTAAGGTTTTCACCCTTTTCCATAAATAATGAACATTTTTGGAGGGCATTCTAGGTTCATTGAAAATATTTTGAGTTGAACCTATTTGAATTGATTTAGTGCTAGGGCTTGGTCATCCCCAATTCAAATTTCCTTTGCATTTAAACATGATGACATGATGATCAAGCAAAGACAAACAAAGACTAATCTAGGGCTGTGACAATGAAACAAAGCCGTTATGTAATATAATGTTTGTTGTTTGAAAATTTTACCTCCTGTGCGGCCGTTTTGTTAAAACTGAGAGATGGCCAGTCCTCAGCTTCATCCCCCACGTAGGTAGTACGGGGGTGTTCGGGATGGAATCTATCCAAGAGTTTGGTCCTTGAAGGAGGTGTTTAGCGCAACGAACCAGGCAATCAGGCTATGTGGCATTATCACCCTCACTTAGCCATAGGAGTTTGACAATAGAAAAGTAGGCGCAGCCCCTAGTTAGTATCTAATCCGGACTAGGGTGCTGTATACACCTGATCGGTAAAGGCTGATCCGTCGCATAATGCGGAAAAAATCACAAAATATTTGTAACTTCCGAATAGCTGACCAGCTCTCTCCGTATCATGACAGTCAGTTTTCGACTTTCTCTATTGAGGTGTTTGCTCGGATAAACCAGAAACACAATTGCAGTAGTTCTCCCTTTACTACCCTAGCCGATAGGACAGAATATAAGGTAGCATGCACAGGAGCCGAGAAACCCAACTATTGACCAAAGACATGAATCGGAGCCGATACATATAATGCTAAAATTTGGGGTGTCGAACTGTACTGTAAAAAGTGTTCGAACTTTGTTGCCGTAGTATGGAGCACAATGAATCCCCTGGTGAATTAAAGCGTACCAAAGTGTACGGGTCAAAGAATAGCGAAATAAAATGAAGTAGTAAGCTAGTGCCATATAGGTTGGGCCGCAAACTGTTTCCATTATAATTTAATTAATACGTCAAAGCGTATTTGTACAAATAGTGCAATAAGCAACATGGCTATTTAACATGCCAAGACCAAAGGGGAACTGCGCGCGGGTCCTAAAAACATGTAGAATGATCGTCAAGAAGAACATCTAGAAATTCCCCCACACGTCTGTACTACTTGCCGCCTTGGTACATCTATCCTTCAAAAGGACCGATGATCAGGCCGTCGAGAGGGGCCTGTAGATAAGAGACCAAAAATGGTAAAAAGAAAAAGGAAAAGTTTGTGTGAGAGCCGTGTGATGGACCACAATCAACTTGCGCCTCCATCTATGCCCATGGTATTTTGAGTGCGTAGTTATGTACGCACTGTACGTACGCCGCCATTTGGTCGGGACTGAGACGGAGGCCGAATTGCTATTCGAGCTCCTAACGGGCTGGACTATCTAGCTGCAGAGTAGTCCGGACTCGTTTGACAGTGTACGGGAGCTTGGCCGCCGAATTGAGGTTGTGCTTGATAAGGCCACTCTGTACTTCTGCTGCTAGAGCCGCGGTGTGCTCCTCAGGACGGAGGTAGCGCTCCTTGTTTCCATTGAATTTTATGACACCACGTGTTCCGGGCATCTTAAGTTTGAGATAAGCATAGTGTGGCACCGCATTGAATCGAGCAAATGTAGTTCATCCAAGCAGTGCGTGATAGCCACTGCAGAAGGGGATGTTGTCGAAGATCAATTCTTCGCTTTGGAAGTTGTCCGGGGATCCGAAGACAACTTCCAATGTGATTGAACCCGTGTAGTGGGCCTCTACACCTGGTATTACTCCTTTAAAGGTAGTTTTCGTGGGCTTGATCCTTGATGGATCAATGCCCATTTTGTGGACTGTATCCTGATAGAGTAGGTTGAGGCTGCTGCCGCCATCCATGAGGACTCGCGTGAGGTGGAATCCATCAATAATTGGGTCAAGGACCAGTGCGCCCGAACCGCCGTGACGGATACTGGTCAGATGGTCCCTACGATCGAAAGTGGTCGGGCAGGACGACCATGGGTTGAATTTTGGGGCGAGTGGCTCTATCGCATAGACGTCCCTGAGCGCACGTTTGCGCTCCCACTTGGGGATGTGGGTGACGTATATCATGTTTACCGTTTTAACCTGGGGGGGACTTCTTCTGTCCCCCTGTTTTCGTTGGACGGGGCTCCTCGTCGTCATTCTCGCTTTGCGCTCCCTTCTCCTTGTTTCGGCATTTAACTTGTCGGCTTGTTTGAAGACACAACAACTCCAGTGGGTATGATTGGCTGGTTTATCAGGGGTGCCGTGGATCTGACATGGACGATCGAGTATGTGGTCCAGGCTGGAAGAGCCCGAATTGTTTCTTTTATATGGCTTCTTCCGCTGACCGATCTTGGAGCCACTAAATTTGGCGTTGACCGTCGTGTCATCGGTATTGTCACCATTATTTCGATGCTTATGCCTATTGTGTCGGTGCTTGCCATTGCTATTCTTGGGTTCGGAGGTGCCAGGTTCGCTTGCATTATGATTGCTACGGGCTAGCCAACTATCTTCACCCACACAAAAGCGGGTCATAAGTGCCGTGAGGGCCACCATGGATGAGGGAGTCCTGGACTAAGGGGTCCTCGGGCGTCCGACATATTTGCCATGGGCCGGACAGATGGGCTGTGAAGACACAAAGACCGAAGACTGCACGTGTCCGGTTGAGACTCTCCTTGGCATGGAGGGCAAGCTTAGCGACCAAATATGTAGATTCCTTTGTAACCGACGTTGTGTAACCCTAGATCCTCCCGGTGTCTATAAACCGGAGGACTTATTCCGGAGGAGAGACATCATCATAGCCATAAAAGCTAGACCTCTAGGGTTTAGCAATTATGATCTCGTGGTAGATCCACTCTTGTAATACTCATATTCATCAAGATCAATCAAGCAGGACGTAGGGTATTACCTCCATAGAAAGGGCCCGAACCTGGGTAAAATATTGTGTCCCCTGTCTCCTGTTACCATCGACCTTAAACGCACAGTTCAGGACCCCGTACCCGAGATCCGCCAGTTTTGATACCGACATTGGTGCTTTCGTTGAGAGTTCCACTGTCCTATCGACAAAAGGTTTGATGGCCAAGGAGAAACTTTCCTCGTCGAACAAATCTTTGTGTCTGGCAGCTTCGCACTGCAGGCCAATTCGTTTGGCCATCTAGGGCAGATCGAAAGCTATGCCCCTGGCCATCAGGTCCAATTTGGGAGCTTGAACTACGTTGCGGACATCTGTGGAGACTTGATCTTCGTCGGATTCGAGACCGCGGCTACCACTCCTGGTCACCCCGAGAGACATGGCCTAAATTTGTCATCGGACTGCACCCAGGAGACAACTCCCGTAACTGCTCTGGCCTTAGATCCAGAGCAGTCTGTGCCCTCCAAGGACGGGAGGATCGACCCCATCATGGTGGCCACAGATTCCACGACGGTGGAGCCGCACATAGACTTGATCTCACACGATACCTGTAACACCCACGATGCGGCTATGTCTCCCACGTGTCGGATCACGACTTAGAGGCATAACCGCACAGTAGGCATGTCGCAAGAGGGGTAATCTTTACACATCCCATGTACTGAATAAGAAAGGGATACAGAGTTGGCTTACAATCGCCACTGCACACAATACATAAATACATCATAACATCATCCAGAATACAAACAAGGTCCGGCTACAGAACCAAAATAAAAGAGGAAGTACCCCTAATGCAAAAGATCCCTGATCGCCCAGACTGGGCTCCACTACTGATCAACTGGAAACGAAACAACATAACGAACACGATCTTCATCGAGCTCCTCCTTGAGCTCGGTTGCGTCACCTGCACGGTTATCATCGGCACGTGCAACTGATTTTGGAAGTAATCTGTGAGTCACGGTGACTCAGCAATATCACACCCTCCCGATCAAGACTATTTAAGCTTATGGGAAAGAAAAGGGTAGCACTACAGGAATCAGCTAATTTGCCGTCTGTGGCTGTCTTTGCCGTCATTTTTTCGTCGGGCATGACGGCGAATACCAATTTTGCCGTCAACTGTAGACGGCAAAGAAATACTAACGGCAAAATGGACTTTGCCGTGTGCCAAACAAAATACACACAGCAAAAAGCTAATTTTGCCGTCTGCTAAAAATATACTGACGGCAAAATAGGCTTTGCCATCTGTAGAAAAAAGACAGACGGCAAAATAGGCTTTGCTGTCTGCAGAAAAAAGGCAGACGACAAAATAGGCTATTTGTCGTCTGTATTTTATTTGGGTTACGGCAAAGAGAAAACACACCATACGGATCGATCACGCGGATCGCTGACGTGGCAAAATCTAAAACGCACATCCCACCCACCGCAACCGTCAAACACACACATGCCCCCCACCCACCCACGAACACACCCCACCCACGCACGCGCCCCCACCCCCACGCGCCTGTCTCCTCTCCATCTCTCCCCCGAAATCCCTCAATCCTCTCTCCTTCTCCCGAGCAGAAGGTCACCGATGGGCAGCACCCTCCTCTCTCCTCCCCGAGCAGTCGACCGCCGCCGGCCAGTGCCCGGCCGCCCGTCCGGTGACCCCGAGCTATCGCGCGCCGCTGGCCAGCGCCCGCGCGCCCGTCGCCCTTGAGCAGCCGCGCGCTGCCTGCCCGCCTGTCCGTCCGGCGAGCCCGATCTGCCACGTGCCGCTGACCAGCCCTCGCCTGCCCGGCGACCTCGAGCAGCCGCGCGTCGCTGGCGTGCGCACGCCCGCTCGCCCGTCCGACACCCTCGAGCCGCCGTGCGCTCGTCCAGCGCCCCCAAGCGGCCGGACTCCGCGACCCTCGCCGTCCGTCTGGCGCCGCAACCGCCCGTTCCAGAGCTGCCGGACTCAGCACCCCTTGTCCGTCCGGCCGGCGCCATGGCCCTCGCCCGCGTGCAGCTCTGCCATCGTCGCCGCGCAAAGATCCGCGAACCTGCCATCATCGTCGCGTGAAAATCCGCAAACTCGTTCGGCCGGCGCCGTGGCCCTCGCGCGCGTGCAGCTCTGCGATCGTCGATCCTAACTAGCGTGATGCGCCCCTCTTGGCGCGGGCAGCGAGCAGCTCTGCTCCGGCGAGCTCGGCCTTGGTCCGATTTGGATCGACATCTTCTGGGCGAGATGCTCTGGTCCGACGTCAGGATGCAATTAGTTTTTTTTGTTAGCTGATGCGTGCACAGTGTACCATTGACAGATGTTGCAGTCCTGTTGTGTGTGAAGCTTTTTTTTAATATAAAAAGTTTCTTTGCCGTCTGTACATTAGTCCGGTTGATGGCAAAGATCACATTTTGGCTGAGAGCAAAGACACGCTTTTTGCCGTCTGTTAGTCTTTTGGTTGATGGCAAAGTCAGAGTTTGGCTGACGGCAAAGACTTCGCCGTTTGCCCGATAAAAAGCTGACGGCAAAGTACTCTTCGCCGACTTTGCCTTTGCCGTCGCACTTTGCCGCCAGCCAGGTGACGGCAAAGTCTTTGCCGTCTGTATTTCAGCCTTTGCCGTCTGTACTTTCCTGACGGCAAACTGTCTGATTCCTGTAGTGTAGTAAGGTGGAGCTGCAGCAGCACTAGCATATATGGTGGCTAACTTACGCAAATGAGAGCGAGAAGAGAAGCAAAGCACGGTCGTAAACTAGAAGTGATCAAGAAATGATCCTGAAACTACTTACGTTCAAGCATAACACAAGAACCGTGTTCACTTCCCGGACTTCGCCGAGAAGAGACCATCACGGCTACATACGTGGTTGATGCATTTTAATTAAGTTAAGTGTCAAGTTCTCTACAACCGGACATTAACAAATTCCCATATGCCCATAACCGCGGGCACGGCTTTCGAAAGTTCAAAACCCTGCAGGGGTGTCCCAACTTAGCCCATCACAAGCTCTCACGGTCAACGAAGGATATCCCTTCTCCCAGGAAGACCCGATCAGACTTGGAATCCCGGTTACAAGACATTTCGACAAGGGTAAAACAAGACCAGCAAAGCCTCCCGATGCGCCGACATCCTGATAGGAGCTGCACATATCTCGTTCTCAGGGCAACACTGGATGAGCGCTCTGTACAACTAAGACCAACCCTCAAGTTTCCCCGAGGTGGCGCTGCAAAGGACTCTAGTTCGGACCAACACTTAGACAAGCACTAGCCCGGGGGGGGTTAAAATAAAGATGACCCTTGAGTCTGCAGAACCCAAGGGAAGGTGATAGGTTGTTAGTGCAAATGTAAAACCAAGGTTGGGCCTTGTTGGAGGAGTTTTATTCAAGGCGAACTGTCAAGGGGTTCCCATTATAACCCAGCCGTGTAAGGAACGCAAAATCAAGGAACATAACACCGGTATGACGGAAACTAGGGCGGCAAGAGTGGAACAAAACACCAGGCATAAGGCCGAGCCTTCCACCCTTTACCAACTATATAGATGCATTAATTAAAATAAGAGATATTGTGATATCCCAACGAATATCCATGTTCCAACATGGAACAAACTCCATCTTCACCTGCAACTAACAACGCTATAAGAGAGGCTGAGCAAAGCAGTAACATAGCCAAACAACGGTTTGCTAGGACAAGGTGGGTTACAGGCTTGACATGGCTTATATGGGAGACATGATATAGCAAGTGGTAGGTATCGTGGCATAGCAATAGAGCGAGCAACTAGCAAGCAAAGATAGAAATGATTTCAAGGGTATGGTCATCTTGCCTGCCAAGTTCTCCGAGTTGACGTAAGCTTGATCCTCGTAAGCGTACTCAACAGGTTCGTCGATCACGTAATCGTCTCCCGGCTCTACCCAAGGCAAGAACACAAGCCAAGGGAAAACACAATCAACTACGGTGCAATGCGCAAGCAACATGATGCAAAACATGGCATGGTATGCGGGATGTGATATGCAATGCATATACGTGCTTCGGAAGGGAAAGATTGAACCAGGCCTCAACTTGGCAAACCAAGTGCGCCGCTGGAAAAATGAGTTGATTTCGGTCAAAATTGATATAAAGATCACCGAAATCGGATGCACGGTTTGCAAATGGCAAGCAAAACAATAATAGCACAATTCTGCGATTAACAGCACGATGCCATCTAGAATGCAAGAAGAAAGTAAGCTACTGCACTCCAACATAGCAACAAAGCACATGGATGTGATCTACTCAAGATGCTTGACAAAATATGAAAACTGAGCTACGGCTAAATCACACAAGAGCAGGTTCAAACAAGCATGGAAAAAGTGCAAAAGATAACAGCATCACAGACTTAGTGAAAATACTAACATGTCAGGAATTAACATCAGGAAGCAATGTTTAGAGCAAGATAACAACATGCTCCAGGATCATATCATAGCAATACAAGGCATGGAATGAATCTACTCAAAGAATCTATCCCTAATAATAAAGCACGAATCGACTCCGTGGGTTCACCGTCACAATACGCTTCCTCCCGTGAATTTACGCTTTCAGTTTGAATTTTAAAATAGATTCGAGGTGGTACTAAAAGTCCTATATTTTGGCTAATTTAACCCGTAGTCTTCGGTAAGTGAACAAAAACGGTTCGATATTTTTTCTTCAAACCCTCGTGCACGCATCAGATCAAGCGGCGGCGCTCCCGATCCGATCAAGATGCAGGACGACGGCGGCAGGGCTCGGGGAACGGTGGGGAAGTGGCGGACGTCGGGGCGAGGTGTCTCAAGTCGGGATCCAATGCGGTGGAGATGCTCCATGGCCATGGCTGCTCCGTCTCCTGGGAAGAAGAGAGGAGGGAAAGAGGAGGTGAGATGGAGAGAAGAGAAGGCAGAGTAGGGACGACGCGGCTTCCTGCTGCTGGTCCGGCGGTGGCTCCAGGTTTGATTTTCGGATTCCTCTCCTTCCCGCTGCACGATGGGGGTTGCCCAGCCGCCACTCTCCCTACCCCGCGCACCTCCTCCCCCTAGCCGCACCTTCCTGCATCCATGAAGACGCCGTCGCCCTCGCCTGCATCTCGCTGTTGTTTTGTTGTGCATGGATAAGGAGCGACAGATTTGACAGAAAATAGAAGAGAAAATTTTCTAGCGTAAAAGGAGAGGATCTCAGAACGAAGGGATTTTTTAGCTATATTTAACGGACAATTTTGTGTGATTTTTCAGAATTTATAGCCAAGATCTATTTGATTTGTGCAATGAAAATCAGATCCATCCATTGATTGATATAATTTGCTATCCTTCTTCGATTTGAGAGGTCAATCTGCTTTGTTATCTATTCATTGGTGGCGCTTTGCAAAAGAGAGCAGGAGGCAACGACGTCGTTGTCAACAACATGGTGCAGTGAGGTAGGAAGCCGTGAGTAAGGGATGAAACTGGCGGCGGTGCGCCATGACGGGCCCCAGCTGAATTTTGTATTTGAGGCTTTGCCGTCTCGATCTATATATATACATTTTGCAGGTCAGTGTCCTTACTTACCTTAAAGTTGAAGGTAAATCTTCAGAAACAACTATTTTAGGGTTGGTTCAGTCTGAAACCGATCTGAATTTTGTAACAGGGTTCGGCATTGCTCTCTAAATCTAGATATTGTGCAGACCAGTGTCATTATTAAGTAGCTTAAAATTGTAGATAAATCTTCGAAACAATGATTTTCTTTAATCAGTACATAAAACAATGCTAATTGTTGGTTATTCAAGGAGTAGGAGCTTGAGGAATATGCAGAGAAGGCTATGTCGTACGTTGCTTGACACAACAACTAGGAACAAGAGCAAAGCTGGACAACGATCGGCCCAGCAACCACCGGCATAATATCTGCACATAGCTACAGTTTGTTGCAAACTAAATATGTTTTTTGGTGGAATCATTAGCCATTGCTTGAGTTTTGATGACACATGCATTCTCTTTGCCCAATGTAAGGAGACCACTCTTGCATACATGAGGCTCTTGTACTTCTTTCTCTGAGATGCATTGCTCTCATCTCCCAGACTGCATTTCAGCTTGGCAAGCCCACCTCCAATCCAAACAACTTTGTGTTCATGAGCCATGGCATGGTATAGTGATGCAGCCTTTTACGGATTTCTGGAACTGTTAATTCCATTGCCTTCTGAATTTTGGTCTTGGGAGTTGAAGCGGATTTGATTTTGGTGTTACATTAGTGCAATTTTATTTTGTGAATATATTTTCAGGAGTCAAACCACCTGTTGTGAATTGATTTCATTGTGAAGCTTGCAGGTGAATCAGGATCTGCATGCTACGGTCTTGCTGGTGCTAGCGGGAGCTCACAGGTGATCTCCCAGTCAACCACCCCGATGGACAGGAGATGCAGCTCTCTCGCTGGGAGACCAACACGGTCAACCCCATTGGCGATCTGTTCCCGGTCTGGATCAATCGGTCCACGCATGTCACAGCCCTAGCCTTAGCCTTTTCTTGACCTTGCATGATCATCATGTCATCATGTTTAAGTTTTATGAAACTCTGAAATGGGGATGATCAAGCCCTAGCACAAATGCAATTCAAATAGTTTCAAATAAAAATATTTTCAATGGACTCAAAATGCCTTTTAAAAATGTTCATCATCTCTGGTTTAAGGTGGAAGCATCTACCCAAGATGATTTGCATTTTTGCTGGACACATTTGGGCTTTGAATTAAATCCCTAGGTATTTGAATTTGGGCATTTAATCAATATAAATATTTTAAATGCTCAAAAAATCCTAGAAACAATTTTGGGCAGTCGTAAATATTTCAAATAGAGCCCAAAATAAATCCCATGATTTATGGAAATGAGTTTGTATTATTACTAATTCCTAAAATATCAAATAAATAGAAAACAGAAAACTAATAGAAGGATAGAGAGAGAGAGTTTCCTTACCTGGCGCCCACCTGGCAGCCCAGCTGGCCCAGCCAGCCCACCAGGGGCACGGGCGTCTTCTTCCCCACGCCAGCGCACGAAGCAGCTCGCTGGAGCGCGCCGACGCCGCCCTGGCCAGCCCCTGCTTCCACCGCGACGCCCCGGCTCTTCTGAATGCTCCACGGAGACGCCCTCGACCCCCTGCGTCTCTCCCCTCTCGCTCTGGAACCCCTCCCCCTCCTCTGCTCTCTCTCACGCGCACAGCCGAGCGAGACCGTCGCCGCCGCTTGCCGTCACTGCGTCCACCGTGTTCCCTGAGCCTCCCCGAGCTATCCTCGAACTCCGCCACCTCGTTCCCTACCTCCTCACTGAGCCAAGCTACCGGAAGGGCCCCGAAGGGCCACCCACGCAGCTTTTCCCCTCCTCGACCACCGAGGCTCGCCACCGTCGAATTGCCGCCGTCTCCGCCTCCCCGAGCTCGCCGAGACCGTCTCCGACCCCGCAGTGAGCTCCGCCATCTTCTCCCCTGCTCCCCGCGCTCATACGCACCCTCTAGCCACCTCCTCTACCGGAGCCGAGCCGCTCCGCCGCACGAGCTCGACGCCAACGTCACTCCGGTGACCCTTTGGTCACCGCTAGTACCTAATGCACTCCCCGCACTCCGCAGTGCCTTACTAGTGCCTCCGTTCGCCCGCTAGCACGCCGTAGCAGCAAAACGACCGACGCCCAAGCTCCGGCCGCCGCCCAAACGCTCGCCGGCGTCATTCCCGGCCACCGCGCGCTCAACCACCTGCACCGTTGGACGCGACACTCCTCCAGCTGGCCGTAGGACCACGCCACGCGCCCATCCGACGCCTGTGGCGCCGTTCCGAGCGCCTCCGCCGCTTTGTTTGGTCACCGGCGACTAACCCCGGCGGCCGCTGACGTGGCACCATCATTAGGGCCTAAGCACCCTACTGATTACCCCTTGGAGTCAATGACAACCGGGCCCCACCGCCCAACTAACCGGCTAACTAAAAGAGATTAGGTTAGTGTAAATTACCTGTTTAGATTAGTGCTAACCCTGTGGACCCCACGTGTCACCTTTGACTTTGGTCAAGTCAACATTGACCGGTCCCACTTGTCATCCACCCAACCCAGCACTGTGAGACTGACCAGTGGGACCCACTGGTCAGGTTTGACCTGGACCTGGCATGTTGACCTGCTAAGGTCAGCATGACGTAATGCTGATGCAATAATGTAATTTCTGGATTTATTTCTATTCAGGAAATTCCAAAAAATGTTATTAACTTCTAAAAATCATATAAAATCAACCATAGCTCAGAATGAAATAAATTATATATGAAAAATTATCAGAAAAATTCAAGGAATCTGTTTATGGCATTTTCATGCATGTTAGAACAACTTATGGCTGCTGTTTAGGACAATTCATATAAATGGAATTTAAACTCTCACATATGGAGTTTGAATTTGAACCTTGGGTTCAAACCAACTCCATTTAACATGTTGCTAGTTGCATTAGCTCAAACCACAGAATATTGACATGTCATGATCATGCATCATATTGTGCATTGTATTGATTGTGTTTCTTTCTCTGTTGCCGGTATTTGTCCCCTCTCGATAGACTTGGTTTCAACGATGAGATCGATGACACCGATGAACAACTTTATTATCTTTAGGAGTGCCAGGCAAGCAAAAACCCCTTGTTCATTCCGATACAATCCCACTCTCTCGCTCCTGCTATCTTTTACTGCATTAGGACAACAACGATTCAACTGTTACATGCTGCGGTAGTTGAACCCCTTTCCTCTGCATGACCTGTCATTGCCACAGTAAATAGATGAAACCCACTAGCATGAGTAGGAGTTGTTTGAGCCCTGATGTGCCTACTCATTCATGTTTGTTTGTCATGCCTACTACTGCTTAGAGTTGAGTCAGGTCTGATTCATCGGGGATGAATCAGAGGTGTGTAAACATGTCCTACTGTTGAGAGCTAAGTGTGTGAACACGATTTGGTAAAGGTAGCGGTGAGAGGCCATGTAGGAGTACATGGTGGGTTGTCTCATTGAAGCCGTCCTCAGGAACTGAGTTCTGTGTTTGTGATCCATGAAACAGTTACTAGCACGCATTGGGCCCGAAACCGATGGACCCTCTCGCCTTCTTGATCACCCTTGTCCTCTGTCCAGGAGTTGCAACTAGTTTGTGGTGTTTATAGGATATGTGTTGGCGGCCGTGCGTAGCGCTGACCCTAGGGGTGGGCTATGATGCGGTAGATACACCGTGGCCGGGCATGCCGGGTGCCCGTTTGGTGTCCGGGGCCGTATGTGGAAACCTCGGCCGGACTCCGTACGGATGGAACCTGGATAGGCGATAAACCTGGACTAGAGACTTGAGTGTTTAGGTAGGCCGTGGCTGACACCCTTGTTGGGCTTCCGCTTGTAGGTTGCCGAGTACATGTCATGTAAACGACGGTAAGTGGTGAGAGCGTGTGTGAAGAAGTACACCCCTGCAGGGTTAACATCATCTATTCGAATAGCCGTGTCCGCGGTAATGGACTTCTGGGTTTCCCATAACAGTTCATAGACAAGTGAAAGCGGATACTCTAAAATGCGCAAGATAAGCGTGAGTGTTATGGATGGCGTTCTCGTAGGGAGACGGGAGCGGATCCATAGTGGTGTGAATATGTCGACTCGTGTGCGCCACCTCAAAGAGTTGCTTGCTGTCATAGTTCAGGTTAGCCACTGAGTCAAAGCTGGCTTGCTGCAGTTAAACTCCACTACCCCTTTGTTGATACCGATGCATATGTAGATAGTTCTGATGTAAGTCTTGCTGAGTACTTTTGTACTCACGTTTGCTTAATTTATGTTTTGCAGAGAGACTTCAGTCTCGCTAGTAGTTTCGCGTGGACTTCGACGTTTAGCTTGATACCTCAGCTACGATCTTGTGCCCTCGGCAGGATCTGGTAGATAGTCAGGCTTCTCAGCCTTTTCATTTGTAGATGTCTGTACTCAGACATGTTAAGCTTCCGCATGTGCTTTGATTTGTATGCTATGATTGTTGGGTCATGAGACCTCATGTTTGTAATATCTCGCTCCTCGGAGCCTAATGAATAAATACTTGAGTTGTAAAGTTATGTTGTGATGCCATGTTGTATTTACACTTATCGAGCATATTTTGTGTATGGTTGAAATGCTTGGTATGTGTGGGATCCGACAATCTAGTTGTTTATCCTTGGCAGCCTCTCTTATGGGGAAATGTAGTCTAGTGCTTCCATGAGCCATAGTAGTCCGCTACAGCCCGGTTCACCGGAGTCCTGTTAGCCCAGCACTATTGCTCAAGACACTTGACTGGCCGGCATGTGTTTCACTTCGTTCCTGTGTCTGTCCCTTCGGGGAAATGTCACGCGGTGACATCCGGAGTCCTGCCTAGCCTACTACAGCCCGGGTTCCCGGAGTCCTGATTAGTCCAATGCTACAGCCCGGATTCACACACTGCTGACCGACATGCTCGATGTGATCCATGTATGCTTGTCCCCATAGGTTGGTGCCGCTTTGGGTTCACGACTAGCCATGTCGGCCCGGGTTCCCTGTCATATGGATGCTAACGACACTATCATGTACGTGAGCCAAAAGGCGCAAGCGGTCCCGGGCCATGGTAAGGCGACACCCGTGGGAAAACCGTGCGTGAGGCCGCAAAGTGATATGAAGTGTTACCGGCTAGATCGATGTGACTTGGAATCGGGTCCTGACAGTGTTGGTATCAGAGCCTGACTGCCTGTAGGATTACCAAGCCAAACTGGTCGAAGTTGAGTCTAGAAATGCTTTAGTTATATAAGGGAATTGATTGTGGGAGGGAACGCTAGGCTCGTTTTACTCCTTTACCCTATGCCCTTCTGATCTGACTCAACCTCTTCTTTTCTACGGGGCTTAAGAACCGGGCCTTCTCATCTATCTATCAGGATGACATCTTTCTAATCCATAGACTTATAGAATTGATAGTTTCAAGCCTCAGTTCCGTTCCTACTACTTATGTGTGTTGGCAGTTCATCTCAGAACTTTGATATTGTGATGTTAAGTGGTTATGCCACCATTTTGCAAGATGTCTCAAATCATTTTGAGCATTTACAGCTATTATGCTGTCCGAGTCATCCCAGGTTTCTAAATAGTCTGATGCATTTGCAAATCGCTTCTTCCTATTCCTGATATCCTTTTGGGCCAGATTAACCATACTAATCGGTGAGTTGAGGCACTCTGTTGCCTCGACATATAGGTTGGAGCTAGTATTATGACCCTAGGTGTCTTATAGGATCACCTAGTAAATCTAGCCATGTCTTGTGTTCCTAGTGTGATGATTCTGGCCATCATTCTCGAAAGTATTCCATGATGCCATTTAGTTAGTAGGTATTCTATTCCTGGGTTTGAACCTGAGATTCACTCTAGTCACCTCCTGTTGATAGTGTTTGCTCGTTCCTTTAGGATATTAGTAACCTTGCGACAGTCCTCGAGGTCCATGGTATTTCCTTCTTCCAAATACCATGAACCATTAAGGCAGAAGTTCTTTGAACCAAAATATCACAATCAGAGTACTCTTGAGGAGTTCTCCATTCATAATTGTGATTCTGCCAGTTCTACCATTCTGCATGGGTTATCTGGAAGAAACCTGTTGAACTTGGTTTGACATATTAATCTATGCATCCCCAACTCCGAAAGATATATGTCCTCTTGAGTTGTCCCTCTTCATTTATATTCCGACCATCGTCTATCAATTGATAGTTAGGAGTAATTGTGCATCCGTGTTATCGATGTTTATTATTCTCGTGGTCTGTTAAGCCATTCTATTTCAGAATGATTAGGAGAAACAAACTCCGGTACCTCATCCATATCCAGGATTGGGTCAAAGTAGTTGTGTTCTGCAGATCAAATGCCAATCCAGCTTTTGCTCTATTCTACCCTGGAGTATTACCCCCTTTATGTCAGGATTGTCATGAGAATTGCACCCTATCTCATGAATTCTTGACGCAATGATACTTCTTACCATCATTTTTCATTCCTCGGTCCCGTGTTGTCGCAACTGGAATGCCGGCAAGTGAACCATGATGTGTGAAATCAATACTCCTAGCAACTAGTTGCTAGGTAGCTAATGGACAATAATTTCTTTCTTAGCGTGTTGGTTATTGAATCATCATCCTAAGATTGATCGTGCTACCTAGTCCATTTTTCCTGGTGCACTCTTCTATCAATGAGTTAGGATTGTGTCAGTCCCTCGCTCTCTTGATCATATCGTCTTGCTCTGAAAAGCAAGATTGTTCCCGAGCTTAGAAACATATCGGTGGTTCATGATTTTCTGAATATTTCCTCGGAAGTATCACCAGGTTGCCCCCTGACTGTTATGTTGAGCTCGTGATCAAGTTGGTTTCTTGTAAACCACCCCTTCTCCAAGAATCTATGTTGGATACCCTGAGCTAGTTGGTTAAGCTGAACAACAACTTGGAGAGTTGGAAAATGAAAGCTTGTCCAGCTCAGTTCATTCCAAAGGGATATCCTTGTGTGTGTGTGTGTTGAAGAAAGATGATATTTTCATCGATTGTTCCTCGGGATCGGTTGTTGAATCTATCGTCTTGTCCAAACCTTGATTTGAGTGTGGGCTATCATCAAGTCAAATGAGAATTAACGATGTTCATAATGTTGTCTTACTCGTGGTTGTTTCCTTGAGCATACACCATTATATCTTTTGGGTCTGACCAATGCTATCATCTTGTTCACATAATTATGGAATTCCATCTTCACGGAAATCTGGATGACCTGTTGTCGAGCCCATCGACAATATTTTCGTCTTATCCATGATTCATGTTGAACATTAAGCTAGTGTTGGAAACTTTGAAAGCATTTCTTCATGCTAGCTCATGAAGCATACACTACTAGGAAAAGGCCTACTAATGGCGCAGCTAATTTGGCCATTAATGGCGCATTAGTGGTGCGCCATTAGTGCCACGCCATTAGTATATTTTACTAATGGCGCACCATAGGTGCGCCATTAGTATCTGGTATACTAATGGCGCACCTCAGATGCGCCATTAGTATATACAACAGTGCGCCATTAGTATGCCTCCCAGGGGGCCATGTATACCCAGGTGCTTTGGCATACTAATGGCGCACAACAACAAGATGCGCCATTAGTAACTTCGGCATACTAATGGCGCACTATTTAATGATGCACCATTAGTATCCTTTGGCATACTAATGGCGCACTGTGATGTGATGCGCCATTAGTATGAATATTAGTTTTTTTTAATTTTTTAATTTTTTGTTTTTTGCACAGGTTACAAAATGTATAATTGGACAAAATATAGACAGCACACATCAACAACAGATTCATCGAATACAATAGAAGATTAGTCTCTGAATACAATTCATCATATTAGTCTCCGAATACAATTCATCATATTAATCTCCGAATTGAAAAGACCGAACAAAGATAGAACATTATATTACAAGTCTCGAGACCGCGAGTAGCGAGTTTGTCTTCACATTACAAGTCGATATCGATCATCTAAACTACCATCACATATAAGAGAGCTGCGGTCATCACGATGAGCATCATCACGATGAAACTCGTCTTCATTCGGTTCCTCCAATGCTCCCTCCCCTCTCCCACTAGATAGCGGGCGTATCTAGATTCGGCCTCGGCCCTAGTGGTGTACCCTTTGTAACTGTTACCGCTGAATCGGTGAACCTGTCTCTGACACTCCTCCCAGTCGTCGTAGACTCCGGAAACCTTACCCTTGTACATGACATACGACGGAATCGCTATGCACTAGCCAAACGAAACGTTAGTACCAATTCACAGACAATACATAAGCAATATATAAGTATGCAACAGAACGATCGGAAGAGAAAAGCAAGACATTAATAGCATCGATTACATCTAAGTTGAACGACTCTCGAAACCAAAGAGACATACTACAAGTTCATTAAAGTTTAATTACAACATGAGCCAATCGATGTTTTAGAACTAGACACAGCATCACTGCTTTCGACTCGACTCAAGGGACCGGAGTGTGGATGAAGCCGCCGTCTATCGTGGGAGTCATGAAATAACGGTCATTGTCAGCCTGCATTTGTAGCATTGTGTCGATGTCACTGTTGGACGGTTGATTTCTGAGGTAGAACTGCCCCGAGTTACGAAGGACATCTTGATAGATGATTTCCGCAAACTCCGACTAGATGCAAAAGATTTCTTGTCTGATGTCCGCGTCTTGGATTGCCGACACGCTCGCGGCCCAATCTTTGAGTTTACTTGGTAGCAGAAGTTGATGATGGTCCCGTACAATCGCCCGCATGTGATGGATGGCGTAGTAGGCACCCTTCTGACCGCCAGGCGGCTGCTTGACGCAGCAGAACGTCATATTGTGGGAGAACACGTGCTTGCCGTACTTACGAATAGGCCTGGTGAAGGTGCCTCCAGATTTGGCGTAGCCGGGGAGAACATCATCAAGATCCTTCTTGACATTTGTGTAGTCTACGTTCGAATGACGGTCCGGGTCGAAATACGTGGCCATGGAATATTTGGAGCTTAGGAGGATGAGCGTGCAATGTGTGTCACTGCAGAAAACACGGAATGTTAAAAGAAAAACGATCGAAATCTCAGAATTCATATGTTACGGGGCGGTTGAGGGGAGGACTTACTCGGGAAAGTAAGGCACGAGGAAGTTATCCTTATCTTGGTTTGCCAGAATGACGCCTTCGAGGTAAGAACTCGCGACTTGCCGGTCCCCAGCGCTGCCCAAGATCTTGGCACGCATGTAGAAGGGGTCGACTATCACGATGTCCGGGGTCTTGTCGCGAATGATCTGCATCTCCATACTCAGCGAAAATAGCCGAACGAAGGTGTAGTGCAGCGGATGAAGGTTCAACATAGCGTGGATGTCATCAAACCGCAGGATGATCGTACCCCCGATGGAGTTATCCACAAAGCCCTTGCCTTCTGGCACCTTGGCCGCGAAAACCGGGTATGCCACATCCTTCTCTCTGAGACGCCGCTTCTCCAAAGAAAGAACACTGTCATGCAGACTCCGCATAGCACCGGTTGCAGCATCGAGCATATTTCTCGGTAGCATCGGCCTACCCGCCACATGCAGCCTCCTCATTAAATCCTCAGGTGAAGGTGGCCCGTCCTGAGCACGGATCGTACTCGGTGCCGGCTGGCCCGCACCCTTGTTAGTCTTTCTTTTGCGTGCCTTCTTCTTCTCCTGTAATGGGACCGAGTTCTTCTCACAGACCGCCTTCTTGAGTGTGTTGGGGCTGATAATATTTCGCTCCTCGCCTATCTGAGGCTCGGTGAAGTCGGCAGCTGGAGGCGTCTCCTGAGAGCTGAACTACAGACGACGCCTGTTGCAACTTGGCTTCTCCGCGGTACCAGCTAGATCGTGCACGTCCTTTGTTGGGTTGGGTCCTTGAGAAGGAGGCCCCATGAAGTCGCCACCGTACCCATGATCGGCAAAGTACTGATCGACGTTGGCAAATGTATCGTCGTCGTCGTCGTTCTGATCCTGTGCCATATGCATGTTTGGATCCAGTGGCATAGGAATGTCCGGCACCGTTGCGGCAGTCTTGCCATGGGGCCGACTTGACGCCGGCACGACTAGCGGTGTTGTCCTTGGCGACATCGACCAACTCGTTGTTCACGAAGTGCAGGAGAGTGCACGGAACGTCGGCGGCGCCTTGCGAAAACATGTAGGGCGTCAGGGATGCCCAGTCAAAGGCAAGGAGATGAAGTCCTCGGCCGAGAGAGGCTTAATTAGTTACCGTGATGACGGCATCGAGCTCGGCTAATGTCGAGGCACTGCCAATGGCGGGCGTGCAGTTGACGGAGGGGCCGCTTGCTGCAGAGGTGCCGGCCGACGTACACCCGGGTGCATTAAGCTCCCGTGCCGGCGTCAGAGACACCAATGGCCCTGCCATCGCGTTCTGCCAGTTGCTGGCCGTGAAGCTAGGAATCGGGGGGCGGCCCCTGTTGGCCGCCCGCAATCCACGCACTAATCCCCTGGATCAAGGTAGGCACAATGGCGGTGATCGTCCTTCCGAGTTGTTGTTCCACTTGCTCTTGGACAATCTCCGGAATCCGCGCCACCTGTGCCCTGAGTTCTTGAACCTCGCGCGCCTGGCTTTCCGAGCTGGTCTTTTTCTCCTTTCGCCCACTAGTGTTATAGTATGACGACCATTTTGTCGACAAGCCTTTGCCGGCCACACGACCAGCTGACGTCGGCTTACTGAGCTTATCCTTCTTCTTCATTACATTCAATGCCCTATTTAGAGTGGTGTCCCAAGGGTTGCTCTTAGTCGACCCCGCGCTACTGCTTTCAGTCGCCTGCGGAAGGAATGTGAACCATTTAGAAATTTGGCTTCATTAATTAGAATGCAACCATATGGAGCTAATTACATGGGGGTGTATTCCTTACCAGAACAAGCTCAAGCGCCCTGCTCTTCAGATCCGTGGTAAGCTCCTTTGTTTGCGGGTCCTTCTTGTACCGGGCCCTCACAAAGTTCCTGGTCTGCTTGTCACTGTATTTATCAAAGAGGAGCGGTAGGCCTTGCTCGGCACGGTCCGCCTCCTCCTTGTCCCATATAGGCTCCGCCACTCTGTAACCGCCGGGACCGAGTGTGTGTTCCCCTAAGTTCAGCTCCCGCATTTCTTTCCCCCACTTACTTGATTCGGAGTTTGCGGTGCTCGAGCAATTGATCTTGAAGTCGTTGTAGTCATCTTCGGTGATCGAAGGATTTTTCTCCTTGATCTTCTCATAACTCTCACCTTTCTCGATCATTCTCTTCACATTGCTTTTCCAAGTAGACAGGGCCTTGCTCATCTTTGTGAGGGCAACATTGTTCACTTTATTCCCTTTGAGGCTTGTGTTTTCAAATTTTGTGGGGAACTTTTATCGTTCGTGCAGCTTCGTGAAGAGGAGGTTGCGCAAATTCCCTCGGTCAGGATGCCTCAGGTTCTCGGTGTTGATCGAGACGGTGCTCCGGAGAATGCACCCAAGCTGAAGCGAGTACCCCTTGACTATTCGTTCGGGCGCCGTTGGATTCCCATCGGAGTCCACTTCAGTAACTTCCTCCTTGAGGGTGCGGAGCACGGTCGGGCGCCGGTCCTTCCGTTGCCTCTTCGGTTGGCTGCCATCTGTGCGTGCGCCACCATCATCAGTGGTGGCATCCTCGGTGGCACCATCAGTGGTGGCATCAGTGGGGTCATCCTCGGCGGTACCATCAGTGGTCTCAGGATCGGTGGGGAAGGCGGCGTCCTCATACAAGTGAGGTTGTTCCTCCATCTCCTGGGACAGCTCCCAGAATGCCTTGACGCCCGAACCCCCGGCCTCATCGTTGTTGGCCATGTTTCTCTCTAAATAGGAACAAAGTTTGGTCAAAAAGTTGGTTATTGTCAAGGAACAAGATCATGGTCTCATCATTTAGGGTTTGTCGACACCGAGGCATCCTAAAAGCTAAGCTTTTATCATTGAGGGTTTTTCGATGCCGAGGCACCCTAAAAGCCTAAGCTTTCATCATTTTGGTTTTTATCGACACCGAGGCACCCTAAAAGCCATGTATTAGTCACAAGTACGCCGGGGCACTTGATCCTACTTAATTAACTACTAAGATACCCCGGCCCATGCATTAGTCACAAGTACCCCATATGTCCTATTTTTAGCAAAGTCATGCTAAAATTCACGGAAAATTTCAGCATGACCTTTGCTGAAAATAGGACATATGGAGTACCCGAATTTGCCGGAACGGAAGTTAATCGACATTCCAGCAAACTCAAGGGCCTCTCGGGTGGACAAGGCAAAAAAGGCCTCCATCACAACATCAAACTAAGCATGGCAGCAAGACGCTGATGCATCTTCTGTGTCGCCAACTTTCAAAACAGAATCGGAATTCTGTTGATAAATGGATGCATTTTTATAGTCCCTCGAAACAAAATAATCACAATACAGAAGCACCTAGGTAAGAAGCTGGAAAATAATCACATATTATAGTGCCTATCAATAGTCAGTCCTACTGACAGCATTTGCAATCCTATCTGTATATCCAAATATCAATCCCCAATTCCAAGAAAACTAAAACCCCATATCACAGCAGCCACCCAACTGAAGCTCCAATAGTACAAAAGCATGATGAACAAATAAAATCAGTTCAGAGGCAGGTTTGCAAAGATCCCCAAATCACCCACTACGCCATTAGAACAAGTATTGTGTCGATAGGCATAACTTAGGAAACAACCTACACCATTTCCTAAGGATATGACTAAAATGGCAATATTCTGTTTCACACCATTTCCTAAGGATATGAGTTCAATTCCCATGTATGGCATTGTGTGCCTGTCTAGTATGCTCATGTTACTAATTTTACCTTGCATGTGTGGTGCTGTTTTCCACTCTAGTTCTCTTTCCAGATATGAACATGTGCCACTAGCCATGTGGTAGATAGGCGCCTTTAGGATACGTTGATTACTATTGTTCATATCATGATATAAACTAATGTAGATTCTAGAAGCTGTGCGCAACCAATTCTGCTATACAACTACAGTACCATTCAAAATAGGCATGCACCCCATGGAAATGAAACTCTAAACCGTTATTACTTGAGAAACTAACAGGTCAAACTGTACATTCTTAATTTCTATTTATAGGTTGTTTACTTCTTTAGTAGCATTCAGTAGAAGCATGACTGACATGTGACAACTCTCAATAGCTTGTGAAAAGGTGCATCGTCAACTCATCTATATAATATATCTGAAGAACTCACACGTATAATTAACCCTACTAGACATAGTAAATCTATCTGAATCTTCAGCCCAATTTAAGCAAAGTAGAACACATTGACATGATCCAAATCATCACTATGAGAAATAACAGCGAATTGACAACTAGGCAGTAGCCTAGTGCCAAGGTTCACAATGGTGCACCCTGCGTCCAGAGTCCGAATCCCGTCCGGAATGAATTTCTGACGCCTCACTCGGGTGGGCTTCTTCTATAAAAATATGTCCAGGGTGCTAGTGCCCATGGATCTCTTTTTTTGGAAATAACAGCCATCAAGAAACTCTTTACTGTATGGTAATGCTATCCCTAGATAATTCACATTTGCTGTATGAACAAGACCACACAAGATCCATTCAGTTCTGCCTTGCATGCATGCACAGCACAGCACAACACATCCATACAATACATTCATGTGCGCGCGAGGGGGAGAGGGGGAGAGGAGGAGGGGGAGCTCACGGGGGCCGTAGGGATAGGGCAGTGGGGTGCGGGGAGGATGTCGGGGACGACAACGACGCAGGGGAGGAGGCGACGAGGTCCGGGTGGTGGTGGTGCTCCGGCGACGGTGGTGTGGACGGGGCGGCGTCCGGGCCTCCGGCGACGAGGGCGGCGGGGCGATGGCGTCCAACGAGGTGGGGCGATGGGGAGAGCAGCGCCAACGTCGGGGCCTCAGGCGGCGGTGGTTGGAGACGTCGCGGCGGGGTCGAGGCGGTGTCGGGGCGGCGTCGAGGCGGCGGGGCAGCGGCGTCGGGAGAGGAGAGGGGAAGGGGATCGAGGGCGAGGGAAAGGGAGAGAGAAGGGATAGGTTTGGGCCGGGGTGGAAATATGGAAGGGGGCGGCACAATACTAATGGCGCACCACCCCTCGGTGCGCCATAAGTACATCCATACTAATGGCGCACCTCACTCTGGTGCGCCATTAGTATTTTTTTTGATTTCTGCTCGAGCCGACAGGTTATCTTCCACCTGACCTGATCCACACCAAGTTCCCTCTACTAGCTTGACTGGTTAGCAGCCAGTTCTCACACCAGGAGGTCCTGGGTTCGATTCCCAGGCTCCACAAATTTTTTTATGCATTTAAAATGCTGTTTGATACTTATTTGTGTTTAAATATGTTCAAACTTGTTTAAATCATAACATTAATATTTTTTTACAAGACAGTAATAATTTTTTTAAAAATATCATCAAACAGTAATGTCGGTGGAGCGGGGGAGGGTGCGCGGGGTGCGGGGGGTCGGCGGCGGCGGTTGAGTAGGGGAATCGAGGGTGCGGGGGGTCGGCGGCGGCGGCCGGTGGACCGGGGGGTGCTCGGCGGCGAGGGGGACCGGATCTGGCGAGGTGGGATAGCGATCAAGATGGAGAGATGGAGGGGGATCGAGATCGAGTGTCCATGAAATTTAAAAATATTCATGATAGTTCAAAAAGTGCCCATGAAATACAATCAAGAAATGAAGGCTACGATTTAAATACAATCGATCTTAGCTAGCTATCTGTTCACAATCTTCTTGCCCTTCTTTTTCGCAAATGGAGTTCTTCTGTCGAACGGACGTCCTTTAGGTAGGGTGGTCCTGCTTCTTCTTGTGGTGTATGCTGCTACTTCATCATCGTCATCATGTTCGATCCTCGGGTCGCCGTACTTGTCGAAGTCTTGCTCATTGGCTACTCCATCCATTCCGATGATCTTCCTTTTGCCTCTCCTCACGACAACACGACTGGGCTTTGACGGGTCGGTAATGAAGAAGCATTGGTCCACTTGGGAAGCCAGTACCCATGGCTCATTTTTCGCGGTGACGTTTGCGCCTGCGGTCTTGGATTTGGCTTCGGGTATAACCATGGTGGTGAAATACCGGTCTTCTTTTAGGACGCTCTTGGCCCATCTGACACGGAACATCAGGACCTTCTCTCCAGCGTAGCTCAGCTCCCAGATCTCCTCGATCCTTCCGTAGTATCTGTCCTTGTCGTTACCGGTGTAGGATTCCATCGTTACCTCAGAGTTCTAATAACCATCGCTCTTCATGTCCTTGGCCTCGGTGTAGAATGTGTAGCCGTTGATATCGTACACCTCATAGGTCATCAGGTTGTGCTCGGCGCCCTGTGACAAGGCGAATATGAGTTGTTCTTCCGCGGAAGAATCCTCATGTAAAGGGTACGACAGAAGCTTCTGCTTGAACCAACGCGTGAAACATGAGTTGTGCTCTTTGAGTATATCTCCGTCCGTCCTCTGTTGGCCTCGATCATTGTACGTCTTCTTAATAAAGGTTTTGTGCTCTACCACCCAAGGATCGACCACGTCTATGTGTTGTAGCGCGACTAGGTTTGCTCTTTCAAAGTCGGTGAGTCGACCCTCGAAGTCGACATGCATTTCGCGGCAACCCTCACGGTGACCCCATCCAGCGAGCCTGCCGAGGTGCCTGTTGACGGGCAGACCAACGGGGTTCTCGATGCCTAAATAATTCGTGCAGTAGGAGATGCACTCTTCGGTCAGAAAGCCCCTGGCTATGCTGCCCTCTGGACGTGACATGTTGCGAACATATCCTTTGATGACACCATTCATCCTTTCGAACGGCATCATGCTGTGCAGGAACGTCGGCCCGAGTTGGATGATATCGTCCACGATATGGACCAGCAGATGCACCATAACGTCGAAGAATGCGGGCGGGAAGTACATCTCAAGCTCGCATAGTATCACCACGATCTCTTCCTGTAGCCTTCTGAGTTGCCTCACGCCAACAGACTTCCGAGAGATGACATCGAAAAAGTTGCATAGGCCAAATAGGGTTTCACGGACGTGCGCGTCCATGATCCCACAGATTGCAACTGGAAGTATCTGCGTCATCAGCACGTGACAGTCGTGAGACTTCATCCCGCTGAACTTCAGCTTCGCTGGGTCTAGGTATCTGCTTATCTTCCCCGCGTAACCGTAAGGAAGTTTTAGTCCTACGAGGCAGGTGAAAAACTGCTCGATCTCCTCCTGACTTAGAGTGAAGCACGCGGGAGGGTAGTCATTTCCGGTATTCTTGGCCTTTTTGCCTTTGCGACGACTTTCCATGTCCTGCTTCGCCTCATCATCATCATCATCATCATCATCATCATATATAGCGTGAAGCTCCTGCCTGATGCCCATTGATTTCAAGTCTGCCCTTGCTTTCGGCCCATCTTTGGTCCTCTCTGGCATGTTGAGCAGGGTACCAAGGAGACTCTCGCACACGTTCTTCGTGATATGCATGAGATCAAGGCTATGAGACACACGGTGGATCTTCAAGTACGGGAAGTCCCAGAAAACAGACCTTGTTTTCCACACCTTCAGCAGTGGCTCTGGCGCCTTTCGCTTCTTTCTCGGCTCTGGCGCCTTTTGCTTCTTTCCCAGCAGTGGGTAGTCTTTCCAATTTTTCAACAACTCGTCTATTTCCTCGCCGCTCCTCGTACGTGGGAGTCCTCGGGGTTCGGTTTCACCATCGAACAGATCCTTGCGTTTTCTCCACGGGTCATCGTCGCGAAGCCACCTTCGATGTCCCATGAACACGGTTTTCGAAGACCCGGGATCTCTATCTAGCTGGCGATACGTTGTGTCATCCATGCACCTGACGCATCCAGAAAATCCGTGGACCACCTGCCCCGCGACATATCCGTAACCGAGATAGTCGTGCACCATCGTGAGCAGCGTGGCTCTCATAGGGAAATATTCTTTCTCTGCGGCGTCCCACGTATTGGCTGGCGTTTTCCACAACGTGTCAAGCTCCTCTTTCAGCAGCCCCAGATACAGATTGATGTCGTTCCCTGGTTGTTTCGGTCCTTCAATTAGCATACTCATGTGAATGTACTTCCTCTTCATGCACAACCAGGGGGGAAGGTTGTACATCCACACAAACACAGGCCAGGTGCTATGTGTGCTTCTCTGGCTGCCAAATGGATTGACTCCATCGGTGCTCGCGCCCAGCACGATGTTCCTTGGATCGTTCCCAAATTCTGGGTCTTCGAAGTTCAACGCTTGCCACTGGCTCTCATCCTTAGGGTGACTCAGCATCTTGTCTTTTTTATCTATCTCCGGATCATTTGCGTCATCTTCTCGCTTCTTCTCCTCCCTATCCGCATGCCAACGCAGGAGCTTTGCTACCTTAGGGTCCGTGAAATACCGCTGCAGACGAGGAGTGATCGGAAAGTACCACACCACTTTTCGAGGAGCTTTCTTCCTCTTCTTGTATCGAGTGACGCCGCACACTGGACATATGGTAGACTCCGCGTGCTCGTCCCGATAAATGATGCAATTGTTCATGCACACATGGTATTTCACGTGCGGTAAATCCAGAGGACACACGATTTTCTTCGTCTCCTCCAAACTGGTCGGGCACTTGTTCCCCTTGGGAAGACGTTCGTGCCAGAATGACATGTTCTCGTCGAAGCATGCGTCGGTCATTTTGTGTTTTACCTTCATCTCCAGAGCCATGAGCGTTACTTTCAGGCGGGTATCCTCGGGCCTGCATCCTTCATACAATGGAGTAACCGCGTCTAACTCAAGTTGATCCATCTTGGCTTTCTCTCGGGCGGCAGCTCTTGCGTTATCCGTCTACTTGAGAAGCACCTCTTGAATATGAGGGTCCTGCACCCAGCCCATCGATGGTCCAGCGTCTTCTGCTCCGCCGGCATCATCATCTTCATGATCATGCCCGTCGTCTGCTCCGGCATCTTCCTCATTATCATGTCCTACATCTTCTACATGATGACTGTGTACAGCATCACCGTCATGATCATCTCCTGGGGATTCTTCGTCTTCTCGCCCGCCCGAGCCGCGGTGGTTGTCTTGCTGCCCTTCCTCATTTCTTGCCCGGCCCCCATGGACGACTTCGTAGTCATCTTCATCACCTTGCCACCGATAGCCATCCATGAAACCACGCAAGAGCAGGTGGTCCAGCACCTGCCCGGATTTCGGGTCCGCAATAAGGCTCTTCAGCTTGCATCTTCGACACGGACATCTTATCCCCGTCTCGTTCTTTTGAAGCATCTCGGCCTTCGCGGACCTCAAAAACCTATTCACGATGCCTTCGGTCATCGTGCGGACCATGGTCGCCTGCGGGGTAGAGCAAAACGATATTTTAGAACCAAGAAAAAATTTGGCATGACTTTCCCTAAAAATAGGACCAAAAAGAATGCTTAATGCCAAAATTCTCACCAAAACGGAAATGAATCAACATTCCGGCAAAATATTGGCAACCATCGCATTTCAAATACCGGTACACCTCCAAAAACAAACACATATGCAACACCACAAACATATGCAACACCACGAACATACATAGATCTAGCTAGGCCATAAAAAGTGCATGTGCACATTGTTGTAGGGGGAACAATATAAATATAGCTTCCCCCCTTACTTACCTATCAAAACAAGGTAATTTAACCACTTAAATTGAATGAATCTATGGTGGAAATGAGGTGAAAAAGAGGAGGCACCCGAGACAAGGAGGAGGTGGAGAGAATGAAGTGGGGAGAAAGTGAGTGTGGGTAGGAGAGGCTGTCCAAAATATCTTGTTGCTGCCCACTTACTAATGGAGCACCAACTCTAAATGCGCCATTAGTAATCCAGGTTACTAATGGCGCACCTTCTGGTGGTGCGCCATTAGTAGTTTTGCAAAAAAAACATACTAATGGCGCATTGTTCCACAGTGCGCCATTACTAGTTTAAACTAGTAATGGCGCACGGTCGAACAGTGCGCCATTAGTTGTTTTGCAAAAAAAGGAATAAAAAATATAATAAAAAAACAACATTAGTGGCGCACTTTCCGACAGGTGCGCCATTACTAGTTACAACTAGTAATGGCGCACTGTGTCTGGATGCGCCATTAGTATGTTTGGACAGGCGCACTAGTTCAATTTTTTTTTGATACTAATGGCGCACCCTGGGCCAGGTGCGCCATTAGTAGTTTCAGCTCTAATGGCGTATCAGAAGGTGGTGCGCCATTAGTATATACTAATGGCGCACCGCTTGTCTGGTGCGCCATTAGTGTCAATCCCATCTATAGCCCTTTTTCTAGTAGTGATATGTTTGGTATAAGAAGTGACTTCCTCAGTTCACGTGCATTTGAAGCAAGTTGCCGCCATGAATTTGGGAAAGGTTGTCTCGCTTTCTCTGGAATCATCCCAAGTCAGTCATGCATACGTGCAAAGTATTCCGTGGTCTGGAGACTTGCAACCTTCATTCTATATGAATCCCTAGCACACCAAGCGACTGATTGATTTGTTCAAGGAGAAGAAGTTTCTTCTTAAGAGCTAGACTTATGCAAGGACTTCGATATCCTCGATGATGGTTCCCCATCTGGACTCGGTAGTGTTTTATTATAAGACTACTATGTGGTCATGCTTGTCTGGGACGGCGTGTTCACAGGTTTGTAGCAAAACCGGCTCATGTTTTGGAGCTTACTATCGTAGTTCATTTTTTGAGAATCTCGCAACGTCATCTCGTCGGTTTGTGTTGCAAACTTTCTTTTCCAGACATGTTGGCTGGAATATCCTATTACCAACCAGATCTGAATCTCAGGCAGATATGATGGTTGGAACTTTTCCAGGATCTATGATGTAGGTCCCGATAGGGTTGATGTTCTGGCCGACACACCTAGCCGGAAGATCTGTCATTATAGTATCTTTGCCCATCTTTCCATGAGGATTTCGTGTGACTTATTATAGATGTTGTTCTTTAGGGATCCTTGTGCTCTCAGTTTCTTCAATGATTCTGTAACCATTGAAACATTGGAAACACTTTCGATTGTTGAGTTTTTCCCCAGTTACCAGAATCATTCCCAGCTTTTGCATTTTGTTCCTAGCTTGCACCTCAGTAGTAGTTGTCCAGGATCATCTTCAAAAGTGGACTTACCATGGGTCCCATCCGTCTCCGATGATAAGCAAATCATCCATTGCGTTGTCTCCAACAAGATAGTCCACATCTTTCATCCTAGTCCAAGTATGCCATTTCTTCGAGCTCTTTCAAACAATCAATTGAAAATTGCTTTCAGTTGGTATGAAGAGTTGCAATGATCTATGGATCAAAAGTAATTCTTTTTTCCACTTAAGGGAACAATCCAATGAGTCACCTTTCCCAAGGTGCCCCGTTACGGGATCATGGCAATTATTTCCTCGCCACCTTGACACCATACACCATCTTTCCAAGCGTCGAATTGTTGCCCACAAATCAAACCTCGTCGTTTGTTCTTCCATCCCTCTCGATGTGTTTTGTGTCTCAACTCGAGATGTTTCAACATCTCATTCCGCGAGTTGATCTTGTATAGCTCGATCTTCGAGAAGATCAATCCTAGTAAAGTTTCTTTCCGTCGTCATCGCATGGATGAAGATCTCAAAAGCGAGGATATCAAGATCAATGTATGCAACGAATCAACAACCTTATGAGGTGCAACTTGGATCGAGAAGACTGTGATAGTTTGTGACCTCCTTTCCGCTTACCTCATGTCTTGAATCTTGGGACGAGATTCTTGTTTAGTGGGGGTGAGTTGTCACAGCCCTAGCCTTTGCTTGACCTTGCATGATCATCATGTCATCATGTTTAAGTTTTATGAAACTCTGAAATGGGAATGATCAAGCCCTAGCAAAAATGCAATTCAAATAGTTTCAAATAAAAATATTTTCAATAAACTCAAAATGCCTTTTAAAACTGTTCATCATCTCTGGTTTAAGGTGGAAGCATCTACCCAAGATGATTTGCGTTTTTGCTAGACACATTTGGGCTTTGAATTAAATCCCTAGGTATTTGAATTTGGGCATTTAATCAATATAAATATTTTAAATGCTTGAAAAATCCTGGAAACAATTTTGGGCAGTCGTAAATATTTCAAATAGAGTCCAAAATAAATCCCAGGATTTATGGAAATGAGTTAGTATTATTAATAATTCCTAACATATCAAATAAATAGAAAACAGAAAACTAATAGAAGGACAAAGAGAGAGAGAGTTTCCTTACCTGGCGCCCACCTGGCAGCCCAGCTGACCCAGCCAGCCCACCAGGGGCACGGGCGTCTTCTTCCCCGCGCCAGCGCACGAAGAAGCTCGCTAGAGCGCGCCGATGCCGCCCTGGCCAGCTCCTGCTTCCACCGCGATGCCCCGGCTCTTCTAAACGCGCCACGGAGACGCCCTCGGCCCCCTGCGTCTCTCCCCTCTCGCTCTGGACCCCCTCCCCCTCCTCTGCTCTCTCTCACGCGCACAGCCGAGCGAGACCGTCGCTGCCGCTTGCCATCATCGCGTCCACCTTGTTCCCCGAGCTTCCCCGAGCTATCCCCGAGCTCCGCCACCTCGTTCCCTACCTCCTCACCGAGCTAAGCTACCGGAAGGGCCCCGAAGCGCCTCCCCCGCCGCTTTTCGCTTCCTCAGCCACCGAGGATCGCTGCTGTCGAATTGCCGCCGTCTCCGCCTCCCCGAGACCGTCTTCGACCCTGCCGTGAGCTCCGCCATCTTCTCCCCTGCTCCCCGCGCTCGTACGCACCCTCTAGCCGCCTCCTCTACCGGAGCCGAGCCGCTCTGCCGCACGAGCTTGACGCCGGCGTCACTCCGGTGACCCTTTGGTCACCGCTAGTACCTAACGCACTCCCCGCACTCACACTGCCTCGCTAGTGCCTCCGTTCGACCGCTAGCATGCCGCAGCAGAAAAACGACCGACGCCCGAGCTCCGGCCGCTGCCCAAACGCTCGCCGGCGTCGTTCCCGACCACCGCACGCTCAACCACCTGCACCGTTGGACGCGACACTCCTCCAGCTGGCCATAGGACCAAGCCACGCGCCCATCCGATGCATGTGGCACTGTTCCGAGCGCCTCCACCGCTCTGTTTGGTCGCCGGTGACTAACCCCGGCGGCCGCTGACGTGGCACCATCATTAGGGCCTAAGCACCCTACTGATTACCCCCTGGAGTCAATGACAACCGGGCCCCACCGCCCAACTAACCTGCTAACTAAAACAGATTAGGTTAGTGTAAATTACCTGTTTAGATTAGTGCTAACCCTGTGGACCCCACGTGTCAGCTTTGACTTTGGTCAAGTCAATGTTGACCGGTCCCACCTGTCATCTACCCAACCCAGCTCTGTGAGACTGACCAGTGGGACCCACTGGTCAAGTTTGACCTGGACCTGGCGTGTTGACCTGTTGAGGTCAGCATGACGTAATGCTGATGCAATAATGTAATTTCTGGATTTATTTCTATTCAGGAAATTCCAGAAAATGTTATTAACTTCTAAAAATCATATAAAATCAACCGTAGCTCAGAATGAAATAAATTATATATGAAAAATTATCAAAAAAACTCAAGGAATCTTTTTATGACATTTTCATGCATGTTAGAAAAACTTATGGCTGCTGTTTAGTCCAATTCATATAAATGGAATTTAAACTCTCACATATGGAGTTTGAATTTGAACCTAGGATTCAAACCAACTCCATTTAACATGTTGCTAGTTGCATTAGCTCAAACCACAACATATTGACATGTCATGATCATGCATCATATTGTGCATTGCATTGATTGTGTTTCTTTCTCTGTTGCCACTATTTGTCCCCTCTCAATAGACGTGGTTTCGACGATGAGATCGATGACACCGATGAAGAACTTTATTATCTTCAGGAGTGCCAGGCAAGCAAAACCCCCTTGTTCATTCTGATACAATCCCACTCTCTCGCTCCTGCTCTCTTTTACTGCATTAGGACAATGATGATTCAACTGTTACATGCTGCGGTAGTTGAACCCCTTTCCTCTGCATGACCTGTCATTGTCACAGTAAATAGATGAAACCCACTGGCATTAGTAGGAGTTGTTTGAGCCCTGATGTGCCTACTCATTCATGTATGTTTGTCATGCCTGCTACTGCTTAGAGTTGAGTCAGGTCTGATTCATCGGGATGAATCGGAGGTGTATAAACATGTCCTACTATTGAGAGCTAAGTGTGTGAACACGATTTGGTAAAGCTAGCGGTGAGAGGCCATGTAGGAGTACATGGTGGGTTGTCTCATTGAAGCCGTCCTCAGGAACTAAGTTCTGTGTTGGTGATCCATGAAACAGTTACTACCACGCATTGGGCCCGAAACCAATGGACCCTCTCGGCTTCTTGATCACCCTTGTCCTCTGTCCAGGAGTTGCAACTAGTTTCTGGTGTTTATAGGATATGTGTTGGCGGCCGTGCGTAGCGCTGACCCTAGGAATGGGCTATGATGCGGTAGATACACCATGGCCGGGCATGCCGGATGCCCGTTTGGTGTCTCGGAACCCTGTAGACATCGTCCGAGGAAGTATGTGGAAACCTCGGCCGGACTCCCTGCGGATGGAAACTGGATAGGTGATAAACCTGGACTAGAGACTTGAGCGTTTAGGTAGGCCGTGGCCGACTCCCTCGTTGGGCTTCCGCTTGAAGGTTGCCGAGTACATGTCGTGTAAACGACGGTAAGTGGTGAGAGCGTGTGTGAAGAAGTACACCCCTGCAGGGTTAACATCATCTATTCGAATAGCCGTGTCCGCAGTAATGGACTTCTGGGTTGCCTATAACAGTTCATAGACAAGTGAAAGTGGATGCTCAAAAATGTGCAAGATAAGCGTGAGTGTTATGGATGGCGTTCTCGTAGGGAGACGGGAGCGGATCCATAGTGGTGTATTGATATGGTGAATATGTCGACTCGTGTGCGCCACCTCAAAGAGTTACTTGCTATCGTAGTTCAGGTTAGCCACTGAGTCAAAGCTGGCTTGCTGCAGTTAAACTCCACTACCCCTTTGTTGATACCGATGCATATGTAGCTAGTTCTGATGTAAGTCTTGCTGAGTACTTTTGTACTCACATATGCTTAATTTATGTTTTGCAGAGAGACTTCAGTCTCGCTAGTAGTTTCGTGTGGACTTCGAAGTTTAGCTTGATACCTCAACTACGATCTTGTGCCCTCGGCAGGATCTGGTAGATAGTCAGGCTTCTCAGCCCTTTCCATTTGTAGATGTCTGTCCCCAGACATGTTAAGCTTCCGCATGTGCTTTGATTTGTATGCTATGATTGTTGGGTCATGAGACCCATGTTTGTAATATCTCGCTCCTCGGAGCCTAATGAATAAATACTTGAGTTGTAAAGTTATGTTGTGATGCCATGTTGTATTTGCACATATCGAGTATATTGTGGGTATGGTTGAAATGCTTGGTATGTGTCGGCGATATACCCCGCGGTGTAAACCGGCCGGAGGTTAACCCGGCCGGACTTGGCGGTTTATCTAAAGACCCCGCTGATACTTGGCGAGTTACTGGCGACCCGCCCTGACCTGGCGGTTTACAAGCAACCCACCTGGTCATTATGACTCACTAGTGATCCGGCGTGCGGGACAGATGGATGACAAGGCCCAAGGCCCAGAAGGCCGGTTCACGTTTAACGGTGGGCCGGTTTAAGAGGAAAGGCATGAGGAATATTTGTCCTACAAGGAGTTAAGACCTGGACTTATATCCGGTTTGTATTAGAGATAGACTAGTCCTAATCCTAATAGGACTCTACATCTAACCCGCCCCTCCAACATATATAAGGAGGGGCAGGGCTCCCCAAAGGAGGGACAAGATTGACAAGTTCCACAAGTTGGACAAGTTAGGTTTAGACAATAGCTCCCGAAATAGAGCACTCTTGTAACCATGATCATCATCATCAATATCAATGAAGCAGGATGTAGGCTTTTACCTCCACCGTGAGGGGTCGAACCTGGGTAAAAACATCGCGTCTCTCGTCTCGCTCAACCCCTCTCAAGCTACCACATAGATGCGTTGGCCTCACGACTAAGTCCTGACACTAAGGACATCTGCCATGACAATTCCACGACAGTTGGCGCCCACCGTGGGGCTCGTGCATGGTGGTGTTGAGTTTTTGGAGGGATCTCTCACAGGGATCGAGAAGTTCGCAAGTTTTTGGATGAAGAAGAACCGGCTTGAAAGGATTTTTCATTTATCCAGATTTACAATCAGTGGAGTTTTACTTTAATTGTTGCGACCTGCATTCCGCCGAGATGAGAAGCAGATCGATCTTGTCGATTGTAGCAGGCACGTCATGTCAATTCGTGTCTGGGTCAAACCAACCGCGGCCCGGAAGGAAGACCTAGGGTGGACACGGCCTCGCGCAATATCCATTGGTGAATCGCCACCACCGCGAGCCATCATCATCGGGGACGCCTCTGCTCAGCTTCTGACACATCGTCGCAGTCGATGAGCGGCCGCCCTGGTCTCAGCTCGCCAGTCAAAGAACTGGCCTCGTTTCGATCGTCTCCGAGCCGCCATTGTAAACTTCCTCGAGATTCCAAGATTCGGTGTCTTTGTGGCTGAAACCGTCTCCGGGTTGCTTCTGGGCTGCTCCAAACTGACCCGCCACTTCTGCATCCGTGGCTTCGAGCAGCCTTTTGTTTGACCTCATCGAGCGCCAGCCGCCGTGGACTATCTACGACTACCATGACCCAGAAGGGAACAAAGATGTGGATTGGTTGAACCGGCCACGATTCGCCTGTCGCCTCCACCTTCGCCATCCACCTCTGCTGTGGTTGCCTTGGGCTCCCGCCGTCGAACCGGTTTGCCTCCGCCGCGAGTGAGCCGCCGTGAGTCGCCGGGACCCTCTGCAGTTCGCTGCGCTGCCTCCACATCGCCACAGGCCTCCCCGCGCCCGAGCTCCTCTCTCACCAGGCCTGTGCTGGACCGTTGTCTCTATCGTCCGCTTCTGCTGCAACCTGTGCAGACCAAGATGCCGGGCGTCCCCGCTGCCGAACCGCTGCGGCCTTGCTTCACTCCGAGCCGACCCAGTGCTATTTTCGCCGCGGCCAACTGTCCCTTCAAGTCGCCGCCTGGAAATCTCCTTCAAGTCGCCGTAAACCGGATTCATCAAAATAGCCACCCGGACTTGCCATACCCGCGGGCTAGCTCCGCCTCACTGCTGGGCTCATCATTCATCAGTTGACCCATCTGGCGGTTTACACATCTGTGGCCCAATCTCCACCGATGCTGCTTCTGCTGGCCTTGGCGGAGCTGCCTCGCCGGGTTACCTCCACCACCACGAGTTGGACTCGCCATCGCTGCTGTTGTGGCCAGCCCCGAGGAGCCTCCGCTTCATCAACCAGAGGCTGCAGGCGTTTTGGGTGCTCCATTCACGAGGCCGGAGTTTGTACGCTGTTGATTAAGAGCAGTGCATGCACACACTGGCACTTCAATCAGGTCCTCCGTGAGACATTAAGACAAGAGGAGAAGGTCACATGGAGGCATCAGACATTTGATATGTTTTGATCCCAGTATCCACGTTCATCCGACAAATAAATATCAGGTGACATCCATCTAAGTTTATTTATTAGCGCATATTGTTTTTATCAAAGAAAAATTACTTTGATCTGTATATTTTTGTATACAGGATAATTATTCACTACAAATGTGGTTTATACCACGGTGTGGAGCACGGGTTGATAATGTTCCGCCCGGCGATAGTCCGTGACGTATTACCCGTTGAATGGACGCGCACAAGTCGCCACCCTTGCGGAACCGGTCTATATCGACTTGCCGGGACCATGCTCGCGATTGACTTGCCGTCTGACGCCGCCTCTGCGGAACCGGTTTACATCGACTTGCCAGGATCGTTTTTTCTCGCTGTTCAATGGACGTGCACAAAGCCGCCACCTCTGCGGACCCGGTCTACATTAACTCACCTGTCCACACCGGCTTACAATGCCGCGGCCGACTCATCTGTCTGAGCTGCCTCTAATGTTGCGGCCGTCTTTGTTGTCCGTCTTTCACAGCCCGATCTACATCAACATACCGGGCCGCGCATGTCTGCATGGTTTGTTTATTGAGTATGAGGAAGTCATAGCTTGGGTAGCCCGGTTTTCTCCCTCAACAAATTGAAGGCAAATTATCATATACTATCGACCACCGTCTGCATTGGATGGCTCAATGGGCAGGCGCACAAGTCGCCGCCACTACAGTTTGGTTAAGCTTCAAATCGCCAGTTGGAAGGAACCATTGGCCGAGTTGATGACACGGCTCATACGGGATCATCTACAACCCGCCGCAGTCACCTCAACCTTCTATGGATTCACATCGTGCTATCAACGCCAATGATATACAAGTTATGCCGGTCTATATCACGGTTAATTATGAAGAATCTCAAGCCAACTTCTCAAGTCGCCTTGAGACTCGGAGGCTACAATGATATGACTTAGCAAAGGTTGCCGGCTTTTCAGTGAAGTCAAGAACCCCAGGATGCTGGAGGGGAAGATAACCCGGTCCCGGAGGCTGCTACCATATGGATGAAAATTTAAGGGCCGTCAGGAAATTTCCGGTTCAAAATGAAGAATGCCGGTTTAAAATCCGATTCAAGGAAATCTGTTCTCCCACAAAGCTCTGAAGCGATCAAATCCGGTTTAACAATGTCCGGCTAAAAAAAGGAATTAACTTCTCGCAAGTTTGAGTTTAAGAGGCCGTCAGAAAATTTCTGGGTCATCAGAAAGTATTCTGGTTTACAATCTGGTTCAAGGGAAAGATGTCTTCCACGAAGCTCTGAAGCTCTCAATATCCGGTTTAACATCCGGTTCAAGAAGGATTTATCTCTTGCAAAAAGTTAAAGGGTGCCAAAGAGGACCTACTGCCATGATGCGCGGTTCAAACATGGGTATCATGCCTTAATTGGCTTATCATATTCTTGATTACTTGGGGGCTTTGGTCGTATTCGAACCATAGCTACACCTCTTGATTGGCGCAATGCCGCAATATCACTTGGGGGCTTGGTTGCGTCCGAACCATAGAAACACCATTTGGTAGGCGAAAAACCACAATATCATTTAGGGACTTGTGGTCACGTCTGAACCATAGTCACGCCTCTTGATAGGCGAGAGCCACCAGATCACTTGGGGACTTGGTCAAGTCTGAACCAGTCATACCTCTTGATCGGCCTAAGGCCACAGAATCACCTGGGGGCTTGGTCGAACCCGAACGATTGCCATGCCACTTGATTGGCATAAATGCCACGGTTTCATTTGGGGACCTGGCTGACTTGAACCATAGCTACACCTATCGGGAGCTTGGTCGTCTCCGACCATGGTAACGCCATCTGATCAGCTCAAATAAGCCTCTTTTTGCAAACAGTTTTGTCATTGCCTTTGCTTCAATATTTTCCTTGATAACTGTTTCTTTTATTTTTTTGCATTTTTAAATTGACAATTCTTAAACCGGTTTGACTGTCAAATTACAAATTGACGGAACACGGTCAAATCTTAACCGGAGGCTATCTGCCCGGTTTGGTTTTAAGTTACCATCCTATTATGGAGTAAACCGGTGTTTATCAACCCGGCTCGGCTTTCAACTACAAGTTGTGAGTACACGATCAAGTTATAATCCGGAGACTATCAGCCCGGTCTAGTTTGACTACAAGTCGCCAGTATTATATATGGTTAATCCGGTGTTTATCAGAACCCGGTACGGTTTTATCATAAACCGGCACAATATGGAAAGAGTTATCAGTACGCAAAATTTGGGTTATTACCTCTACTACAAAAAGTTGGTAAACCAACGATGTGATTCAATGTCACAGGTATGATATATTTCATATTTGATTATTCTTAAGTGCAGCATTGGTTATATGTTGGGCATTATGACCCGTCCGGCGGTAAACCGCTAGGACACTTTAAACTTGTTGTATGCAGAAACAGGTTGAATAAAGCATGATTATAAATCACCGGTGTTTATTAAACCGGCCTGACTTTAAGATGATAAATCGCCAGTCTATGATGAGAAATTGTCCGGTGTTCACTAAACTGGCCTGGCTTTGGACTATAAGTCGCCAGTATATATATATATATATTTGGATTGTGCCATTGGAATCATGCGCTTATAAATCATTGGATTATATTATCTTGAATAGCCAACATGGCTGGATTTTTATGGTTATTAATAACCGGTATTATTGAGTTTTTGAAGTCGCTTTAGCGCAATATCTATTATTTTAACAAAGGATATGACTTATTCTACAATGGAAGGAATAGTCCCGAGTCGCTGCAGGCTTACAACCTAGCACTTGGGGGCTACGTTATTCAAATCGAGATTACATGCAAGTCTCATGTCGCTGCAAGCATGCATCATGACACTTGGGGGCTACCAATTGCTCCTGTCAACAATTCAAGGTACACAAGTTTTCGTCCATAATATTGAAGGATCCATTGCTCAGTTGGAAAAGCACAAAGCTCTTAACCTTGTGGACGTGGGTTCAAGCCCTACGATGGATGCTACATTATAAGATGTTATTTTCATTGAAGTATATATCAAGTCCCGGCTTAATATTATCTTACTGAGCCGGCCCTTGGGGGCTACTCGTTGTTGTTCAAAATTATAAGATTATATTTACAAAGCCCCTGATCATTATTGCATAATGACCCAGCCCTTGGGGGCTACACTGGTTGAAATTTTTATGAGCATCAAGCAATTACAAGTCCCAGGTTGCTGTATACATGACAACCCGACACTTGGGGGCTACATATATGGAGTATTCAGTTTTGAGATGAACAAACCGGATTTCTTCAAGATTGAAACACTTATTGGAGCAAGTCTTAAGTTATCACTATGTTCTCCTCTTAAGACTTGGGGGCTACAGGTATTATGCATATAAAGGAGGAATATCTTCATTTTATCAGTTTTGAGAAAATCAGGAAGATCAATTACATAACCCGGTGTTGACAACAATTATGACCCGGTGCCATCAATATTTATAAACTGGCCATTTTGGTAATATTAAACTGGCAAGTTTTACATCTTCAAACCGGCTGAATATCAGATAAGTATTTTCAGACCCATATTTCTTAAACCGGCGGAGCTGAATCAAAGGAGTTATTCTTCACAATATTTCTCGATGACAAGCCAATGTCGGCAAATTGATTATGAACCTGGTCTGTTAACTCGGATTTCCCACAAGGAGGAAATAACAAGGACTTAAGGATGATCAGGTACCGGTTTACAAAAATTCTTAACCCGGAGCATAACCTGTCAAAATTGTTCTTGTGTTTATTTTGCAGCATAAGTTTACCATGAATAAATCCAAGCTAAACTTGGGGGCTAATGTCGGGGATATACCCCGCAGTGTAAACCGGTCGGAGGTTAACCCGGCCAGACTTGGCGGTTTATCTGAAGACCCCGCTGATACTTGGCGAGTTACTGGCGACCCGCCCTGGCCTGGCGGTTTACAAGCAACCCACCTGGTCATTATGACTCACTGGTGATCCGGCATGCGGGACAGATGGATGACAAGGCCCAAGGCCCAGAAGGACGGTTCACGTTTAACGGTGGGCCGGTTTAAGAGGAAAGGCATGAGGAATATTTGTCCTACAAGGAGTTAAGACCTGGACTTATATTCGGTTTGTATTAGAGATAGACTAGTCCTAATCCTAATAGGACTCTACATGTAACCCGCCCCTCCAACATATATAAGGAGGGGCAGGGCTCCCCAAAGGAGGGACGAGATTGACAAGTTCCACAAGTTGGACAAGTTAGGTTTAGACAATAGCTCCCGAAATAGAGCACTCTTGTAACCGTGATCATCATCATCAATATCAATGAAGCAGGATGTAGGCTTTTACCTCCACCGTGAGGGGCCGAACCTGGGTAAAAACATCACGTCTCTCGTCTCGCTCAACCCCTCTCAAGCTACCACATAGATGCGTTGGCCTCACGACTAAGTCCTGACACTAAGGACATCTGCCGTGACAATTCCACGAGAGTATGTGTGGGATCCGACAATCTAGTTGTTTATCCTTGGCAGCCTCTCTTATGGGGAAATGTAGTCTAGTGCTTCCACGAGCCATAGTAGTCCGCTACAGCCCGGTTCACCGGAGTCCTGTTAGCCCAGCACTACTGCTCAGGACACTTGACTGGCCGGCATGTGTCTCACTTCGTTCCTGTGTCTGTCCCTTCGGGGAAATGTCACGCGGTGACATCCGGAGTCCTACCTAGCCTGCTACAGCCCGGGTTCCCGGAGTCCTAATTAGTCCAGTGCTACAGCCCGGATTCACACGCTACTGACCGACATGCTCGATGTGATCCATGTATGCCTGTCCCCATAGGTTGGTGCCGCTTTGGGTTCACGACTAGCCATGTCGGCCCGGGTTCCCTGTCATATGGATGCTAGTGACACTATCATATACGTGAGCCAAAAGGCGCAAACGGTCCCGGGCCATGGTAAGGTGACACCCGTGGGAATACCGTGCATGAGGCCGCAAAGTGATATGAAGTGTTACCGGCTAGATCGATGTGACTTGGAATTGGGGTCCTGACAACGCACAACTGGAGCAAGCGGGTTGATGGATTTTGAGAAGGATGTTAGCTTGAAAGTTGCAACGTACAAAGATTGATATTAAGTGTTGTCCCGTTGCCTCTCACGGACACACATATGGATCCGCTAGGCAGGCTAGATGCCGATCTCCACACGCCTAGAGTTGCTGGACCTCCGTCCTCCCACTTCAAACTTCATGCATAACCTTCGTCCATCTACAGAGAAGGTTCCAACTGCATTGCTCGCTAGATGGCAGCCTCGGCGTGACTAGGAGCCTATGACTCCAATGGTTCAATTAAGCTTCTACTTTTAACCATCCCATGCATGACATGAAGCAGTTCTTTTTTCTTTGTTCAAAGTTGCTTAAAAGGTATGTATGCATTTCAATAAAAAAGATTTACTGATTTAGTCTAATGACTACCGAGGAAGTATGTGACAGGGATGCTTCCCCACCTACCCTAGGATCGTGAATGCTAATTACAATTGAAGATCTGCATATGTGTGATTGGGATTTTATGTGCATATATATGAAGCTACTAGGGAGTTTGTGTCTACTGGACCGTGCATGCAGTATTTAATACCCACTGCTTTAGATATTGAATATATTTTTACTATAGTTATTGGAACTAATTTGTTACTTGTATGACAAAAATTGAAACTATTACTTGTATGAAAGAAATTGTACGATTTTACTACTATCAGTGATCTAATACATGGCCCACAGAGTCTGACGACAGTGGTGAGGGCACAACTAGCTGCTTCCTCCAGTTCAATAGGCAGTCAAATCAGGATATTTATACATCATGTTGAGGTATGTACTCTGATGTACATGATAATACTTCTAAAGTACAATAGTGAATTTTGCTCATGCAGTACCATCACAGCTACAAGCATACATGTACCCATGAGAGTGTGGTTAATTATTTTCTTTATCTGGTGGCCCTTTGTGCAAAGTTTCTAGATTTTGTTTGTGCAAGTTTAGATCAGAAGCTTTGCTTCACGTTTGACCTACCCCAGGCACAGCTACCTGTGCGTGTTTAGACACCTCCTCACCTATGATTACATACCGTTGTCAATGACACCAAATAAGTACATCTCCCTTTTTCCTAGATATTTTTTAATAACAAACACAGTGGATGATCTAATGCACAACAAGTTTTTCGCCCCTTGCTCTAGATATCCGTTAGTTGATTTTATCTTTTGTCAAGTGCTTTCTAGCTTTGTTCTTCGACGGGGATAGTTGCAGGTAATGCTTTATGAAGACATTGTCGAAGAGTACTTCTTCTCATTGGGCCATGGACAGTTGGAGCGGAAACGACGTTGGAGGTTGTTGGCTAGGCTAGACCTATCCCAATTTCAGTAGAACGATCATGCGCGGGTCTGGGCAAAAACATTTTTGATTGACGTGATTCGATGTCGGTGACGTTAGGTAGTGGTGGTCTATTTGGGTTGGCTTTGGATGGTTATTTACATTATTTTTTGTTGGTTTTCGGCATGGTTTTTCATAGAAACTTGTAAACTATATTTTTTTTGCTTTTTTCCCTTATGAAATCAGCACCTTGCTTCTAAAAAATAAGTACTTGCTCGCAAAAATAGATAATAATTGCAACATTGAAATCCAAACATATATACTTTTACTTGAACAATGCAGTCGATAGGAAAAGGGGTTAGTCCGGTTAAAAAAAGAACTACACTCAATTGTACTTCAGAGTGTACACCGTACAGGACGGCGCTGAGCACTATCGTTTGATGTGAATCACATCAAATTTGGAATCAGTGTGCGCGCTAATGTGGTGTGTTTCTGCCTTTGCTACACTGTGATTGACTAATGGTTAGATGGTTGATGTTGCAGTCTGATGAGGTCTCGGGCGTGTGGCTTCTCCTTAATTTTTGACGCCACCAGCTCCTGGTGAGTTTTCTCCCCTGAGTCATTATAGAGGGAGTGAAATGGTCAGAATGGAGAATTAGAAAAAACCTTGCTGCTGGAGATCACATCCACACCATTTTTTGTGTGTTGGAGTGATTGAACCATGGCAATCAGAGATGACATCGCATCTTTGTGTGTTCGAGTGATTGAACCATGGCAATCAGAGCTGACATCGCATCTCCCTTCCTTACACACTTTTTGGGTAGTAGTGCATCTATATTCCATTCTGTACACCAAGAGATTATGTTATTTTCCTTCTATTGAAGCAGTTACGGTTGAGTAGTACATCGTTATCATTCTCAACAACTTCATTCATGACACCTTTGATACTCATGTATGAGAAAGAAGTTTCAGTGATCGAGTTTCTTTATTTGACTTTATGCTGTTCAGGAGGGGAGGCCAGAAGGCGGGATGGCCGGCAGCGGCATTCTGTTCGGGGATGCGTGGATCTGTTGATGCCGGTGCAGGGGAACGGGAAACATCACCTCCGCCATGGAATTTCACATAGCCAATTTACCTTTCTCCCGAAAGATTTTTTACTCTACTGTCAGTACCACTGGTCTTGGGGTTAAGATTTTGTCAATATCAAAATTTGGGTACTTACCAGCAAACGAGTTGTTGATCTATTTACTTAGTCAAGTTCATTTCTGCTATGTTCTATCAGTCAAGCTTCAGATTCTAGCCTTGATTAAATGCCAATGATATTCTCCAAAACCTACTAATGTCAGAAATCCTGCTACCCAACAGGATGGTTTGCCAACTCATGTGATCAAAACATTCCTGCTTTAGATAGAAGAACTTATTTCCTGTTACTTAGCTCGACACATAATGGCAGCCATCACAGAAAAGGAAGTTGGGGGCACATGAGATGTACTGACCACTCCTTAGTCCCAAGAACGGGAGTAACAATGTTTCTCAAGTTCTGCTGCTGTATTGTACTCAAAGTCTATTCATCTAACTGCCTTGCCAATCATTTGCTATTAACTGTCAAACATCAGATATCTTTTTGACATCCTCAAACATCAGAAATATTTCTTCGCAGCTTCCTTCTGCCCCTCCCCTCCACCCTTTTTGGATAGGTTTTTTTGCGAATACCCTTTCCAGATAGCTATGTCCCACCATCTACATCAGAACAAGAGAAAGGGGCAGATGATCTGTTAGCCACAGAGACATTGCTTCCTACAATTGACCATATTATCGATCAAGGGCCAGTAAAAATATAGATATTTCAATGAGATTTTGCCGCTGACCAAGTAAACTGTGTTTTTCGTGAGTTGGGACCATGAAAATATGATTTAACGGTAAAAAGGTAAGTCAACAATGTTGTCTGATGTGCATGAGGATTTGGTAGACGTTTGACATAAGAATATATCTGCCTTCAAGCCTGATTTTTGTGCCTTGCATGTTGCTTTCTTTTAGTATATTTTTTCTCCTATTGCAATGCACAGGCATTTTTTCTAGTATAAAAAAATCGCTTACTTACCATAAGCCAAAAAGGATCATAAGATATAATGGCACCCATGTAAACATAGCAAGTTTCGTTAACAGATTCAGACTTAGGAGAAAACTGTGCATGGCTTAAACAGAATTATGAAGGCTTGTTTGCGAGCTCGATGCACTCAACACAAGGCATTGCATGACAAACTAAGCATACTACCAGCAAGAAGACGTGATCAAGAAGCTAAACATGGCAAGAACAATCTCATGGCATGCATGGATCAACTACAACAACCTTGGCAAAATTGATTAACACGTAAAGAATCTGCCAGGAACATTTTATAGCAAAAGTAGAGCAAGATTGAGTCATGCTAGGGTACTCCATAAATGCAAACAGGGACATGGATGGATAGAGCACAACCATATCTCAAAATCATCCTTACTGAACATACTCAAAAGAAGCATGGATAACTCTGTAGCAACATGAATACATGGCATAAAAATAACAGCAGACAAAGACTTAGTGAAATTCTAAGTCCCTGGAAACAGCAATATCACGAGAGCTACTTTGCATGCTTGTGCTAGTCACCACATTGATCACAAAAATACATGGCATACACCCCTGTAAAGATGGCATGGCATTTAACAGAACCCATGCAGAGCTCATGCCCATATGCAGCACACAATAATCATGGCAAAAATGACAAATGCTCATAATCTGATAAGAAACAGGAACTAACATTTTATAACACTCTTGCAACAGTCATTAGGGCATCAAGATAGACTCAAACAAGCATGGTGCAGTGGAACAAAATGAAGAGCACAACATGATGAACATTTTGATATATCATGCGCATGAAACAGAGCAGCGGTGATGAAGTTATGATGCGATGAACATGGCTCCAGAATGTTAGAAAATAGGGACTTCGCGAAAATCTCACCCCGCGAAATCGGGACGGAGCCGTTCGGAATGGAGCGGAACAGCGTGGCCGAGGCCGTTTGGATCGGGGGCTAAGGCGATCTGGGACGGCGGCATCCCGGCGTCCAGGGGTCGCCGGCCATCAGCGGGAGGCGGAGGAGGTCCGGCGGGGTCGCCGATCGCCGGATCTAGGCTGCGCCGGCCCAGATTGTGGCGGAGGACGGCGGGCGGCGACGTGGGGATCTGGGCACCGGCGAGGTGCGGGCGCCAGGCAGCGAAGGCATGGGCTCGCCAGAGCACTGCGGCGGCGGCGGGCTTAGGCGGCGGCGGGCGGATCCGGCGAAGGCGCGCGGGCGCGGGCGCCTGCGGGAGGCGGCGGCGGGCGGATCCGGGCCCGGGCAGGCCGGCCTCGGCCCCCACGGGCCGCAGTGGGGAGGAGAGAGAGGCGCGGTCAGGTGGAGCTGCCTGATTGGAGGAGGGAGGCGGCGGCGCTGACATGGCACGATGTGATTGGCCGGCGCGACGTGTCCATAGGAAATGTCCGGCGCGGAAGGATATGTCCGGCGGCGCGAGGAGGGAGATGGTTAGGGTTCGTCCGCGGATTTTCAGGGGAAGGCACATATATATAGGTAGAGGGAGCTAGGAGAGTTCAAAAGAGGAGCGGTTTTCGGCCACACGATCGTGATCGAACGACCGAGAGGATGGAGGGGGTTTGGATGGGTTTTGGGCCACTCTGGAGGGGTGTTGGGCTGCAACACACACGAGGCCTTTACGGTTCCCCGGTTAACCGTTGGAGTATCAAACGGACTCCAAATGGCACGAAACTTGACAGGCGGTCTACCGGTGGTGTAAGAAGGCCGCTTGGCAAATCTTGGTCCAATCCGAGAACATTTAATACCCGCACATGAAAAGAGGCAAAAGGGGGATGCCGAAGGACATAGAAGTACCGGAATGAAAAACGGACAACTGGGAAAATGTCGGATGCATGAGACGAACAAGGATGCAAATGAGATGCACATGATGACATGATATGAAATGCATGGCATGCAAACAACTGAAAAGGCAACAACATCGAATAACTGGAGGACACCTGGCGCATCGGTCTCGGGGCGTTACAATACCTGTGCCACCGGAACTCCGGACTCGTTTCTGGCCTTAAGTTCTGAACCATGTGAGCCTGCGGACGCCGAACTTGATCATTTATCGATCTTCAAATTCAGCGCCGCAGACATCTTCGAGCACTCGCCTTTGGGCGACATGCTAAACTCATTAAAGAACCTGTCCTTGGTGGAGGACTCACAGCCGAACTATATCCGGTTCGAACTAGGGGCTGACGATGGAGAATTTTGCTCCCCACCCGCCACCCACTTCGTAGCCACGGTCAAGGATTTAACCGACACACTTGATTACCACTCCGATGAAATCGACGATATGGACGATGATGCCGGAGAAGAAGAGGCCCAGAACTTGCCGTTCACCGGATGCTGGACGGCCACTTCCTCGTATGATGTATACATGGTGGATGCACCAAAGGAGAACAGTGGCGATGACAAGGAAAATCCAGCTGAGGATAAACCTTCCAAACTACAACCCAAGCGCCGGCGTCAGCGGCGCCGCTCTAAGTCACGCCGTAGTAAAGACTGCAACACTGCCACAGGAGAAGATAACACCCCAGAAGGTGCCGAAGACAACGAAGACCCCATTGAAACAGCTAATGAACAAGATGAACAGTAAGACGGGCAGGTTAGCCCTGGTAAACAGGCCACTCACGAAGACTCGGAGGACGTAAGTTATCTTCCACTCTCCGAGGATGAGGTGAGCCTCGGCACTGATGATTTTATCGTGCCTGAGGAACCTCTTGAGAAGGAGCGCTTCAAGCGCCAGCTAATAGCCACTTCAAGGAGCCTAAAAAGAAGCAGCAGCAGCTTCAAGCTGACCAAGATCTGCTCAATGATAAATGGACCGATGTCCTAGTAGACGAAGAATACGGCCTCAAACGCCCAACCAAAAGTTACCCAAAGCGCAAATTGCTACATTAGTTTGACGAGGAGGCACCGGAATACATACGATCATCGTACAATGTGGCGGACCGACCACCACGTGGTCGGGACAAAACGACAACTCACGCCGAACACCAGCCCGCCCCGCCTCATCGCACAAGTAGGGGTAAATTAGCCCACGGCCATTCATATGACCTTCGGCAAAACCTGAACAATAAAGCAGGACATACCAGATCAATCTACGGATCGCGAGGACGTGCCTCGCCACGCGACGACGGCCACCTATTCGGGTGTGCCAAACTTAGTCATGCGCGGGCTGAAAACCGCAGATGGACTCCATCAGAGCTACGTCGCGATACGGCCCGATATAGGGGTGCCGCACACCCTCATTGCTTCACTAATGAGGTCATGGATCATGAATTCCCAGAAGGGTTCAAACCCGTGAATATAGAATCATACAATGGAACCATGGACCCCACGGTGTGGATCGAAGACTTCACTCTCCACATTCATATGGCCCGTGGCGATGACCTCCACGCCATCAAATACCTCCCTTTAAAACTTAAGGGGCCAGCTCGGCATTGGCTCAACAGTCTTCCTAAAAATCCTATTGGCAGCTGGGAGGACTTGGAAGAGGCCTGCCTCGATAACTTCCAAGGTACATATGTTCGACCTCTGGATGCTCATGACTTAAGCCATATAGTTCTACGGCCCGGAGAGTCCGCCAGGAAATTCTGGACTAGGTTCTTAACTAAAAAGAACCAAATCGTCGATTGTCCGGATGCCGAAGCCCTAGTAGCCTTCAAACACAACATCCGCGACGAATGGCTCGCTCGCCACCTCGGCGAAAAGCCAAAATCAATGGCGGCCCTCACGGCACTCATGACCCGCTTTTGTGACCCGCTTTTGTGCAGGCGACGACGGCACCCCTGAAGTTAAAAATAACAAAGACAAGTCTCGACGCAACAGGTACAAGCGTCGAAACAACAGTGATAACACCGAGGATACGGTGGTTAATGCCGGATTCAGTGGCTCTAAGTCTGGTCAGCGGAAGAAGCCGTCCCAAAAGAACAATTCAGGCCCATCCAGCTTGGACCGCATACTTGATCGTCCGTGCCAGATTCATGGCACCCTGGACAAACCACCCAATCATACAAATAGAGATTGCTGGGTTTTTAAATAGGCCGGCAAATTAAATGCCGAGAACAGGGAAAAGGGATCGCAAAGCGAGGACGATGACGAAGAGCCCGGGCAACCGAACACAGGGGGACAGAAGAAGTTTCCCCCTTAGGTAAAAACGATGAACATGATATACGCTACCCACATCCCCAAGAGGGAGCGCAAGCGTGCGCTCTGGGACGTCTACACAATAGAGCCAGCCGCCCCAAAATTTAATCCATGGTCGTCATGCCCGATCACTTTTGATCGCCGGGATCATCCGACCAGTATCTGTCACGGTGGCTCAGCCACACTGGTCCTAGACCCAATAATTGATGGGTTCCACCTGACTCGCGTCCTTATGGACGGAGGTAGCAGCCTCAATCTGCTCTATCAGGATACAACGTGAAAAAAGGGCATTAACCCATCATGGATCAAGCCCACCAGGACTACCTTCAAAGGAGTCATACCAGGTGTAGAGGCCCACTGTATGGGCTCAATCACACTAGAGGTTGTCTTCAGATCTCTGGACAACTTCTGAAGCGAGGAGTTAATCTTCGATATCATCCCCTTCCGCAGCGGCTATCACGCACTGCTCGGACGAACTGCATTTGCTCGATTCAATGCAGTACCAAACTATGCTTATCTCAAGCGCAAGATGCCTGGTCCACGCGGCGCCATAACGGTCAACAGAAATACAGAACGCTCCCTCCGTACAGAAGAGCACAGAGCTGCCTTAGCAGCAGAAGTACATAGCGGTCTTCTCAAGCAGAACCTTAATTCGGCTGCCGAGCCCACGAACACCGTTAAGAGGGTCCGAACTACTCTGCAGCAGGAGAGCTCAGCTCGTCAGGATCTCGACTAGCAATCCGGCCTCTGTCTCAGTCCCTATAAAGTGGTGGCATTCGTGCCGCGCATACATAACTACGCACTCAAAATCCCATGGGCATCGACGGAGGCATAGCTAGCTTGCGGTCCATAGTACGGCTCAACCGACATCGGATACACACATACTTTCACTTTTACTTGTTTCCTTTTCAGGTCTCAATCCCATAGGCCCCACCTGGTGGTCTGGTCATTGGTCCTCTTGAAGGATAAACACACCAAGACGGCGAGAAACGCAGACATATGGGGGAATTTTTAGGTGATTCTGTTAACAATAACTCTACCTATTTTTCAGGACCCACATGCAGCTCTCCCTTGGTTTCGGCATGTCAAATAGCCTATTGCTTATCGCACTACCTGTATCAATGCGCCTTGACGTTCTAATTAAATTACAATGAGAACAGTTTGCGGCTGGAGCTTTAGGACCCCAGCTTTTTACCTTTGTACCTTTTCTATTTTCTTTCTCTTTTTCAGCTCCCCTGTGGATAACCCTATTAGGTAGCACCCGTACACTTTGGTATGTTTGATGTTTACCATGGGCTTCATCGCACCCCACATTACGGCAACAAAAGTCCGAACATTTTTTATAAGTATAGTTCGGCACCCCGAATTTAGCATTATATGCATTGGCTCTGAATCATGTCTTTGGTCAATAGTTGGGTTGCCCGGCTCCTGTGCTTGCTACCTTACATTCCGCTATATCGGCTAAGGTAGTAAAGGGAGAACTACTGTGATTGTGCCTTGGTTTATCCAAAGGAGCACCTCAGTAGAGAAAGCCGAAAACTGACTGTCATGATGCGGCGGGAGCCAGTGAGCTGTTCGGAGGTTAAAAATCGTTGGAGGTTTCTTCTGCATTACGCGAAGGATCGGTACTTCCCGATCAGACGCTTATAGCACTCTAGTACCGATACTAGGGGTTGCTCCCATATTTTTATTATAAAACTCCTATGGCTAAGTGGGGGCATTCAAGCCGCATAGTCTGGTTGCCTGGTTCGTTGTGCTAAACAACTCCTTCAAGGACCATATAATTAGATCAAGATTGTTTAGATTCCATCCTGAACACCCCGTACTACCTACGTGGGGCTAGAAGCCGACGACTGGCCAACCCTCAGATTTCATTCAACATGGCCGCACAGGAGGAAAAAATTAAAACATAACAAGCATTATACACTACGAAAAAATACACTTCCGTGATGATACATGTTTGTCACAGTACGTCACGTTTTCTGTCATACATGTACATCCATGACAAATTTATGAAAGAATCAAGATAGTCATACCTGTGTAGTCGTAGAAGTGTTCCATGACATTACCAAAAGTATCATCCCGCATCAGAGAAGTGCTTTCGTCAAGGGTGATCGACACGTGGCATCCACCGTAACGGAACGCCACTAAGCTATCGGGTCCGGTTTTGGATCTGATAACCCGTTAACAGCCCGAACCAATGGGGATTTTCCACGTGTAAAATTTTGATTGGCTGACGGAAACACGTGTCAGCTCCGCGTTGGCACAGGTGTCACTCATCCAATGGGCAAGATGCACCTATGATATGTCGACACGTGTTCTGACCCAAAAGTGGCCCAAAACGTTTAAATGGGCAGGCCCAACTAAAGGCCCACAAGATTTTGCGGTCCATAATGGTCCACCCTAGCAAAAGGCCCACGAGATTTTGCATATCATAATGGGTCGGCCCAGCTAAAGGCCCATAATGGGCCGGCCCAGCTGAAGGCCCACAAGATTTTGCATACCATAATGGTTCGGCCTAGCTAAAGGCCAAACATTCTCAGTTAAGGCCCGTACGGCTAGTGTCAAATCGGCCCGTGAACGACCTGTCCTAAACTTGTCATCATCGCGTGCCATGGTCACCTGGCCCGTTAACAGTCCGCTAAGTATATGGGCTGAATTACGGCCCGGTGTATTTCCGGCCTGTTAAAGGTCCTGCTTCATTTGGGCCCATTTACAGGCCACTGAAACTTTCGGCCCATAAACGACTATGAAGGATTTGGGTCATATTCGGCCATGTCTGACATTCGGCCTATTAGAGGCCCACTATAGATTTGGGCCACTTTCGGCCTGTTGTGATTTTCAGCCTGTTAACGTCGGATGAAATCCATGGGCCATATGTGGCCCAATGTCACATCGGGCCCATTAATGGCCCATATAAAAATGACGATAATCTTGCCCGACCGAACTTTCGGCCTGTTAAAGGCCCGTGTATTTGGTCGACGCATTTACGGCCCATCCGAATTACGGCATGTGAAAGATCTGCATCGTAAATGGGCCACCATTTCGGCATGCTAAGACCAATGGGTTATTTGGCACAATCAGGGCCCAATCTCACTTTTGGTCTTTTAAAGGCCCATGTTTTTTATGGGCTCGAGATATTTACACCTGTAAATGGCCTATTGTTACTGAGGGCCCAAATTATGTTTAGGCCTGTTAAAGGCACACTATGGGCACAGGCCTACCAGAAAAATATGAAATCTTATGCAGATTCAGGCCCAGATATTAGCCCTACATGCAAATTTCAGCCCATAATCGTTTTTAGCCCAATTGGAATGGGCCCGACGAATGTTGGCATGTTGGGCTCCTATGAAGCTTTTGGCCGAATACATTACTAAGATAAACCTACACTATACAAAAATAGCGTCGTAATTATTGCAGCCTTTGGCAGCATCATAAATGTTGTATCACAACAAAATAGATTCCAACCATACAGCAAAAGGCATGTTGGCATAAAGTTTGCAGTCCTTGTAGATAAAAGCACCATCAGATGTATAGAAGCACATATCATTTGACCTGAGTGCTAATGTTTCAGGCTGTATAATCTAATGGAGCAGCACGATCTTCACCTTTTTCCACCATTGCTCTTGAACAACAAAGCGAATGTCTGATAGTCTGGTTTCAAAACCATTCATATCTTGACAACATTTGTCAACCACTATTCTTGTTTCCAAAACAACGTCCATTAGGGATGGGTCTTGTGTTTGGAGCACAGATATATCACTGTGTCTAGCAGGAAGATTTTGTTCAGTAGGCGATTTGGACGAGGTTACCTTGACAACCAACCCAGAATTATGTAGGAAGGTGCTTTTTGCACTGTTAGTGGAGAGATACTGACACACCGCAGCAAGAGGTGACATTCTACCTGTGGTAGCCTCATCACCTTCAGGTGGTTGTGGTTGTTCAATCATTTTTTCCATAGCTTCTTGAAAGTTTGAACTTGTAGATTAGTGTACCAGATAAGTTACTAACGGGATAAAAACAAACAAAGTAGGTTACACGTTTATACATAATTTATTTTGGTGAACTACTGTAATACATTAGCATGTATTGTATTGCCAACTACATAATAAAATAACTTTCGAAACATATGTCCATGTAGCATGCCTACTGTATTGTCTATTTCCTCACATTCGTTGACATGTAAGGATAAAGAGACATGGTTTAAAGTAGGATGAACATAGTATGACATCATTCATATCATGGGCAAACGGATATAAAACAAATAGGCTATTTTATCATTGTGTGCGCATGTGAACATAACAACTAAAATACAGATCAAGACCAAAATAATATTCTTCATCTCTTTTAAACCATGTAAGGTGAAATGATACGTTAAGACAACTGTGTATAAAAGTGAATAGAGTAACTGACATTGGCTGCAAACCAAGTAGTTAAATGAACACATCACAGTACCAATCAGTTCAAAGGCAGGAGGAGTAAGATCTTACAACAGCGGCTTGAACTGGTGTGCTCATGCCCTTCATCTTGTTGGTCTAGCAATCCTTGAAGATTTTCACTGCATTCGGTTCAGGTTCTTTTTGGTCCGCAAAGGCTTTCCTCTGTATTTGGAACAAGTCAATATAGATACGATAATATGGCACAGAAAAAAGAAGTAGCAGCTATTTACAAGAGCCTCGCAATGTGCAATATAGCTACAAGATCCTGTTGTCTGCTGGAATTTCACTTTAGAACGGTTAGTATTGTTATTCAAACAGTTAGCCTAGAAGAACATACACTTGTAAGGCACATATATAAATACAAGTTCAATATGTGGTCTGATCAAATACATATAGCCTACCTGATACTTTTGGGTTATCCAGTCTTCATCTGTAATATATTCCAGTAGAGATGTTTGGGCGATTTCATTGTTAGCCTTGCCTTCAAAGTGAGATTTTCTAAGGTGGTACCGATACTGTCGCAGAGCAGACTGGAAAACATGAGTGCATGCTTGTTTAGTTGCATCATCTTTCGGATCCAACTTGAACCTCATCTGTTGAAAAAAGAATGTGAGTCTTATTAGGAGGAAGCTAGAAAGTATGGGACAGAGCAAGACAATATTACCAATTGCGATGAATAACATTACTTACGGATAAATGGTCAAGGAAGGTGTTAAACTGGGTATTGTCTTTCTCATTCCTGTATTGGATCCACGTTGGGAGGATACGTGCATGACACCTAACGGCAACGGCTGCCTCTGATACTAACTTGTCTGACTCTGTAGCATCACGTGGACTTTTTAAACCTGCCTCAAAATGGATCTCCATTCTTCCTCCTTTAGATTTTGTTTGTCTGTCAAACATTATCCCTGATGTCTGTTTCCGCTTGCGTCGTGGTGCTACTTCAACAACGAATATGGAAAGTATTAGTGTACATCAAACTGTGAGAGTACATATAAAGGAGCATGGAACTGCAACTTGACTCGGTCAGGTACCGTCTTGGTGTTGATGCTCATGAGGTTCATCTGATCTTGCCAAGTCTTGTCGTGTCAGCAGTGCTTCGGAAGTAGTGTTAGGTGTGAAGGCAGATTGGGAACTGGCCAGTTCGGGAGCAAACAAACGAGTAACTCATTGAGATGCTGGTATAGTTGAAGCGCATGTTGCAGTTGGTGGAGCAGGTGATACTGTGTTTGTAGATTTAGCCGGTGGACTTGGACCTTCTACTGCACTATAAGTACCGGCAGAATCTGGACGGCAGATCCTTTTCCATTTCTCCCGACGAGTAACACCACTCCCTACTATATTATTTTCCTTGCTCTTTTTTGACTTTGCCATGTGAAGCCGTACCGACAACACAAAAGAATAAAATCGCTCTTCAGAACTCATTGATGCATGAGACAGACAAGCAATACTTTGATGTAAGACAACCGTATGAGGATGGAATATGTAAGAAAAACAGGACGGCATGACATATTCACAGCTACGATGTGTGAACTAAGCAGAAGGATTTTCAAGAAAAAAGAAGTAATGCAAGCTAGACACTATATGAAAGATGCAACCAATATTACTCTGCCAAGTTAAAAGTGTCTTGTCATAAGTGGAAATTCGAAAAATTAGAAGCAGTACAACGTAGAAATCAATGCAAGATGCAACTGCTATCAAACTGCCATGTTAAAAGCGTCCAATCATGAGTGACTGATGCGGGATACACAACAGCAGTACTTTGATGTAAGAACAAGGTATGATAGATAGATGCAGTGTATTTTAGACACAGAACGCCATGTCATATGCACATGTATAACATATAAACTCAGCAGGTGCAATTTCATCAAAATAGAAGAAATACAAGCTAGACAACAAATGCAACATGAAACCAATTATCACATTGTCAACTTAGAGCAAGCACCTGCGATGGTGGAGTACAGGAGATGAACTCATCATGTAGACTTGGGACTTCAATTTCATTAGCAATAGAAGTGGCAAATCTAGAGTCTCCGTTTGCATCGGTGCGGAGGACCACCAACATCCCCTAACTCACTCTTTTCCTTCCTATTTTCTGATATTGCCTTATGAAGTCAAAACCACAAGAAGTTGAATAAAATTAGCTCTACAAAACTGGTTGATGCATGATACAGACGAACACTACTTTGATGTAAGGCAAGCGCATGATAGGAGGATGGAATATATACAAAAAAAGACAGTGTTTCATATTCACACGTACGATAGGAGGATGGAATATGTATGAAAAAACATTAAGCGGAAGGCATTTCCACAAAATTAGAAGAAATGAAAGCTAGGCACCATATGAACATGCAACCAATATCACTCTATGAAGTAAAAAGTGTCTCGTCGTAAGTGCCATTTCAAGAAATTAGAATTAGTACAAGCTAGAAGACAATGCAAGATGCAACCTACATCATAGTCCCAAGTTAAATGTGTCTTATGGGTAAGTGATCGTTGCAGGTATAAGTTGTAAGCTACGCAGACGCAATTCAGCATAATCAGAAGAAATACAAACTAGACATCATACGGAAAACGCAACCACATATAACAGTTACAAATTAGAGCAAGCACCTGTGATGGTGGATTAGGGGAGATGTGCTCATCATGTACACGTATGTTCTAGAAACAGGAACATGTATCATATTCATAGGCATTATGTGTAAAGTAAGCAAATGCAATTCAACAAAGTTAGAAGCAGTACAAGCTAGACATCATACACAACATGCAACCACATATAATAGTGCCAAGTTAGAGCAAGCACCTGTGATGGTGGAGTAGGGGAGATGTGCTCATCGTGTACACGTATGTTCTAGAAGCAGGAACACGTGTCATATTCACAGGCATTATGTGTAAAGTAAGCTGATGCAATTCAACAAAGTTAGAAGCAATACAAGCTAGACATCATACGCAACATACAATCACATCTAGTAGTGCCAAGTAAGAGAAAGCACATGTGATGGTGCAGTAGGGGAGATGTGCTCATCATCTACACAGCTACGTTGACTGTCTAGCCTTACGTTGTCTTGCGAATCTTGTTGGGAGGATGGCAGAGTAGAATCTGTAGAGAACCTCCATTTCAGTTGCTCAGAAGGACCACCATCATCCAATGCCTTGCCAATTTCCTTCAGCTTTATTGATTTTGCATTGTGAGGTCAAACCGACAAGAAAAAGGATTATAATTCGCTCTTCAGAACTCATTCATGCATGATACTGACGAACACTACTCTGATGAAAGGCAAACTCATGATAGGAGGATGGAATATGTACGAAAAAAATGGACGGCTTGGCATATTCACACCTATGATGTAGTAACTAAGCAGAAGGCACTTCAGCTAATTAGAAGCACTGCAAACTAGACACCATATGAAAGGTGCAATCAATATCACTATGCCAAGTTAAAATTGTCTCATCATAGGTGGCGTTCATCAAACTAGAAGCAATACATGCTAGAAATCATATTCAAGATCCAAACCAATATCACACTGCCAACTTAAAGGTGTTCCATCATAAGTGACTGATGAAGGATACACAAGAAAAGTAGTTTCATGTAAGAACATGGTGTGATAGACAGATATAGTATGTACCAAAAACAGGAAAGCGTGTCATATTCACATGTATCATGTGTAAGCTAAGCAGATGCAGTTTACACTAATTAGGAGCAATACAAGCTAGACACCATATGCAACATGCAACCAGATATCACACTGCCAAGTTAGAGCAAGCACCTTGGATGGTGGAGTAGGGGAGGGGAGCCTTGGACCTTGTAATGCACTATCAGTACAAGGAGAATTGGTACAGATGCTCCATTTACGTTGCTGCAGAGGACCACGAGAATCTGTACAGATGCTCCGTTTACGTTGCTGCAGAGGACCACCATCACCGCCTTCCTTACTCTTTTCCATCCTCTTTCTTGATTTTTCCTTGTCAAGTCAAACCCACAAGAAAAAGGACTAAAATTTGCTCTTCAGAACTCATTGATGCATGATACCGACGAACACTACTCTGATGAAAGGCAAAGTCATGATATGAGGATGGAATATGTACGAAAAAATGGAAGGCTTGACATATTCACACCTATGATGTGGTAACTAAGCAGAAGGCACTTCAACAAATTAGAAGCATTGCAAACTAGACACCATATGAAAGGTGCAATCAATATCACTCTGCCAAGTTAAAACTGTCTCGTCATAGGTGGCGTTCATCAAACTAGAAGCAATACATACTAGAAATCATATTCAAGACGCAAACCAACATCAACTACCAGCTTAAAGGTGTTCCATCATAAGTGACTGATGCAGGATACACAAGAAGAGTAGTTTCATGTAAGAACATGGTGTGATAGACAGATATAGTATGTACCAAAAACAGGAAAGCGTGTCATATTCACATGTATCATGTGTAAGCTAAGCAGATGCAGTTTACACTAATTAGGAGCAATACAAGCTAGACACCATATGCAACATGCAACCAGATATCACACTGCCAAGTTAGAGCAAGCACCTTGGATGGTGGAGTAGGGGAGGGGAGCCTTGGACCTTGTAATGCACTATCAGTACAAGGAGAATTGGTACAGATGCTCCATTTACGTTGCTGCAGAGGACCACCATCACCGCCTTCCTTACTCTTTTCCATCCTCTTTCTTGATTTTTCCTTGTCAAGTCAAACCCACAAGAAAAAGGAATAAAATTTGCTCTTCAGAACTCATTAATGCATGATACTGACGAACACTACTTTCATGTAAGGCAGCCGCATGATAGGAGGATGGAATATGTATGAAAAACAGGACGGCGTGACATATTGACATGTATGATGTATAAAGTGTAAACTAAGCACAAGGTGCTTGAACTTGTTAGAATCAATGCAAGCTAGAAACCATATGAAAGATGAAACCAATATCACTCTGCCAAATTAAAAGGGTGCCCTAACAAATGTATTTGACCAAATTAGAAGCAATACATGGCAACAGGCTAGAAATAATATGCAATATGCAACGAATAAAGGCGACTCATCGTAAGTGATTGATGCAGGATACAGAAGAGAGGTAGTTTCATGTAAGAACAAGGTTAACACATAGATGTAGTGTGTACCAAAAATAGGAAGGCATGTCATATTCACAGGTATAATGTGTAAACTAAGCAGATGCAATTTACCCTAATTAGAAGCATTACAAGCTAGACACCGTATGCAACATGCAACCACATATCACACTATGAAGTTAGAGCAAGCACCTGTGATGGTGGTGTGGGGGAATTGCGGTCATCAACTAGAGAGCTTCGTTGACTATCTTCATTTAGCCTTGCTGTTTCTTGAGAATCATGTGGGGAGAATGACACTGCACTCTTTAAACAAGTATGGCGTCTCACAGTAACCCACTCGGGTGACTGTCTCATCATAAGTGATTGACGAGGGATACAAAAGATCATTAGTTTGATGTACGAACATGGTTAATAGACATATGTAGTATGTATCAAAAATAGGAAGGCATGTCATTATCAAAGGTATAATGTGTAAAGTAAGCATATGCAATTTAACCAAATTGGAAGGAATACAAGCTAGACACCATATGCAACATGCAACCACATTTGACAACGCGAAGTTAAAGCAAGCACCTGGGATGGTTCTGTGTGGCAATTGAGATCATCAACTGTAGAGCTACGTTTAATGTCTCCAACTCCTGACACTGCATCCTTTAGAGCGCTGAAAATCTTAGTGCTTATGTTCAAATTACACTGGACCGACTTCTGTCTTTTCTTTTCAGCATTCATCAACACTGTGTCAGAGTCTGAAATACACATGCATAAAAAACAATAGTGTGAGTATGGGTGAAGTGTGTGCACAATTAGTATAGTGTAAAGGTAGAAGATAGCAGGTCAGTGAGAAATAAATGACGGGAGACATACGATAGCTCTACAACATGCATGGCACACTAAATTACTACAGGATTCTATGAAAATAACATTCGACTCAAAAGAAACAGGTCAGTCCATTTTTTCTGCACCGTCCGATGTACAAAGAACGGGCAGATCGCCTTCATCTACCTCCATCCAGTCAGTGTTGACGATCTTCCTCGAAACGGCAGCGACCACCGGCCTAGTCCCCTACCTGCACCCTCCCCTCGACCTCACCGCACCGCCGTGCTTGGCACCGCCCCCGGCCATCCATTCAATCCCCACCGACCTCCAGATCAGGCGCAAGCAGCTCCTGCGCCCCATACCCCTATGATAGACACCGATGCACCTCTTCCCCGGCGAACAGATGGACTAGATGCTCCGCGCGCCTAAGCGGGTGCTGCTTCTTTTAATTGTGGTTCGACTGACTCTGAATTGAAATCTAGGCGGGCTACTGACCTCTAGCAAAGGGTAAATAGTAAAGGGAGGAAACCTTGTGCATTTAGTATCACGAGGAAGATGCAGCAAGAAGCGCTACACTAGTTTCTTTCGTGGGATGAATACAGTGTGAGCAGAGACATAAGGTTTGCACGAATAAGGGAAGAGGAGTACCTCTTTCTACTGGCAGTGATGTGTCCTCCTTCTATTTTTCCAATGATCTTCTTGTGGTTCGCTTGAAACGAGAAGTTGTGGAGGACGGTGCAGCCTTGGACGAACCCATGGCCAAGTTGTTGAGTGCGGTGCGGTGGCCGTCTGTCAGCAACGGGGAAGCAGATCCGAGGAGGCGAACGACAGCGTAGCGGGAATAGCTCCGGTGCGGTGGACGGTTGCGATAGTGGAGCGGCAACAGTGAGGCACAGGACGGCGTGGTCGGAGTAGTTCTGGTACGGCGCACGTTGGTGTCGGCGTCGTGGAGGCACCTCTACCTCGACTTCAGCTGCTAAGTCCTTGAGGGCGTTGCGGTTGCGGTTGCGTTGGATGACGATGTCAAGGTACCGGCTCCGGTATGATGGAGGATGACGGCGGTGGATTGGGCACTATGGGGTGGAGGACGGAGGAGGCTGGGGTTTCGCGGCTGGTGGAGAGGGCGTTTTGGTGCCCATGGAGTATGAATGGGGAAACGGAGGGAGGTGGGGAACTTAAGGGGGAACAATGTTTCGGTTTGGGACGCACTTGTTTGAAATTTGGGGAAAGTTACAAACTTTGCCCCCATCTAAAATTTTGGACATATTGCGGGTTGGGGGTAGGACAGTAATCTCAGGTGTCCCAAATGTGGGCAGGATAGATTTCGGCCGAGCGCATGGGTGTTTAAGCGCTCACGGCGTATGAATGCCTCTCGGAGGCGGTTGAGAGTGGCGTCTTGGTGAAGTTACAAACCTACCCCGGTTTAGACCTTTGGACATTGGGCCGATAGGCTACACGGGCCAGAGTCAGGACAGTAATTTCCTACCACCAAACATTAGTCTCGCGTGGTTTCGGGTGACCAGAGGCCTATTTGACGCTTCGTTCAATATTTGGGAGTAGAAGCATTAATGTTTTCGGTTCTCTTGAATTGAACATTCAGGATTTGTCAAACTTAAAAAATCTTTACTCTTGAAAATCCTAAAGCTACGATTATTTTGGAATGGAGGTGGTACATTTGAGTATACATTGTACACGAGTATATATTAAAAAATATGCAACTTACCTCAGTTCATGCATGGTTCCAGATATAGTCTCCTTGGTTGCAAAAAAAAGTTAGACATGCGTATGAATATATATAGCATGTTCAAACGCACAACAAAGATTGATGCCCCTTTTACATCTGATTTACAAATGCCATTATCTCGGGTTCAAATAGATGAATGCACTTCCTATGAATTCAAATCATCGAAACCCTCTTTATGTTGAATTCGACATGTATTCTATTTTGTAGCGAGCAATTTGGAATGTATCCATGCAAGTGACAAATGTATAAAGTGCTTCACACTAACAACATGGAGTGCACTAATTAATGTTTATATATGAATTGCAAAAGCATCCATTGCCTGTATTTCAAACCGCTCTCACTCTATGGATCGATAATATGAAATAAACACATGCACATGCTATAATTCAATAGAGTATGGGTGTCTGATAGACCGATTTTCGTCCATACGCAATTTGCAAAATTCATGATCTCATCCAAAAATAATAATGCCATTTATATTTTAATTTAATGCGTAGAACCGCCTTTTACACGTAGATGCACTATGCCTCGGCCCGTTCTCACAAACGCGCTATATATCTCTCTATCTACTACATAAGTGCACACACTTTATATGCATCGAGATTTCTCTTTCACACATGCTCAGAATCTCTCTCGGGGTGTCGGGGAGTCTCACGCACATGCTCTCTCTGTATCTCTCTCTCTCTCTCTTTCTGACTACTATGTACCACTCTTTTCACTAATCTCAGTTGGAAAACACTATTTCTCTCACATGCATATATACACACGCACGGTCTCTACTAGCCCTCTATACGCACACACACACATATTCAAACATGACGGTCACTTTATTTCAAGCTAAAGCACTATACGGTCACTGGAGTTCAGAATATGCTCATTACGGTCACCGTATACATTCTCATGGTGATCATACGGTATCTAGCTCATGATACGTCTCCGTATTTTCTGGATGACACTGACGGACTTTGCATTTGACGCGTGCTCTGCATTTTGTTGACGACACTTACAGTCATGTATTTGAAGAGAAAGCACGATATGGTCACTGGACTTCAGATTAAGCTCATCACGGTCACCACATACATTATGTCGTGCTAACCAACATGTGGTTCGATGGTTAGGAGGACAGTGGTTTCTCGAGCCCACTAGGGTTAAAGTCTCGGTGCTCGCATTTATTCTAGGTTAATTTCAGTATTTTCCGGCGATGTGTGTTCAGTGGGAGGAGACGTTCCACTCGACTACGAGGCACCTATGGTGACTTCGTAAAATCTCAAGATCATATGCTGGCTAACTCTGTTGAAGGTGCTCATAGGGGTAGGGTGTGCGTGTGTGCGCTTATAGCGGTGAGTGCTTGCGCGGCCCTTGCGTTTGTACCGTGTTAAAAAATACATGTCATGATTATACGGTCACTGGCTCACCCGTACAACTCCGTATTTTGTTGATGACACAATCAATTGACCAGTCAAATGTTCCACATGGCGCAACTAGTGTTGCACCATCGGGGCATGTAACCATGGGGCCCACCTGTCAGCCCGTATAGGGTGATCATACGGTCACTAGCTCACCATACAGCTCCGTAATTTGTTGATGACATGATCAATTGACCAGTCAAACGGTCCACATTCAGCAACGCACATTACCATAGGGCCCACCCGTCAGCGCGTATATGAAGGACAGAAATGGTAATAAATTAGTCGTCGGTGGGTACTCGAAGTCACAAGACCTCTGGTTGGCAGTCGTCGGCTGTGGGGGCACGTTGATTGGGCGGTGGGGTGGGGATCGCTGGAGAAAAAGATCGGCGCGGGGGGCCTAGAGGGATGGCTGGAGCGGCGGCGAACCGGCGGTGTGGAGTGGTTTCGGGGCGGGCGGGCCGGCCGCGGGTGGCTAGGGCCGGCGGTTTGGTCGGTGATGGCTGGTGGCTTAGGGGGTGGAGTTTGATGATAAACTGCAGGCCCTTGATTTCATATCCAGCGGCTGGAAAATCTAATGACCAAAGATGAAAAAGTCAGTTGACTGACGTGTAGCCTCACCCCGCACGTACGCATGCACACACGCAAGACATGCACACATGCATGCATGCAACACTGACACGTACACATAACAAACACACACACGCATGCAGGCATGCAACACTGACACATACACATGCATTCACGAACACACACACATACACACACATGCATGCAACACTGAAACGTACCCTTGCACGCACGCAACACTCGCATGCCTACATGCACACAGCAGACGACGCAAGACACACGCTCAACCTATACGTGCATGCAACCTTTGTTAAGGACATGGATTGTTACGGGTATTAATCAATCTTATCTATGATAAGCATAATATTGATGTTTGTAGCGGTCTTTATGAATCACAACGTATCGAATGGTCTATCAACATAGTAGGCTTATCTACATGAAAAGGATGACGTCACACTGAATGAACAATCATCCGTTTATGAAACGCCCGCTTCTGACCGCCCTGGCCCACCAAAGGTTCCTCTGCTGTACGCTGCCTGTGTTGGGTCACTGACATGCAGGCCATGTACCCAAAGAGCCCACACGTCAGTTGAACAACAGCGCGGTGTCCTACGTCAGAGTCGAGGGCGCCACTCGCTGCACATGGCGACTGAACATGCCGCCTTGCCGCATTCAAACGCCTCCATGAAACCCGCCCCGTGTGGAAGCCGAGAAACCCACTCTGGACACACGCCCGTTCATGATCGGGCCGGCAATAAATGCAACGCCGGCCTAGCTCCTCCCGTCCGCCGTCTATTTAATCACCTATTTAAACGAGGCCAAAAGCCGGCCAAGAATCGCACACCTCCGCCGCTCCCCTATCTCCTCCTTCACCATTTTGCCCACTCTTACAATGGCTTACGAAGAGTAGTTATTTCGCACAAGCCATTTCTCTAGGTTTGTATCTCTCACACACACCCACGTAGGTGGGGGACGTGAATGAAGAGAAGAGGTGCACGCACGGCGCACGTACTCCCATCTCTTTCCCAACCACACCCGCACGGGTACATGGTGGAGCTCATTTCTGTACGAAAAGGCAACCCATGTGGTAATTTGACACGTGTACTGGTTGTCCACTTGGTGGAGGGAGGATCGTCTACCACGGGTGAACAAACAAATTGCGACCTGACGCGTTATGTTAGAAAAAGAGGCAAACCATGTGGGGCCTACCTTAGAGGCAAGGCTCTATACTCTGGAGTACTTTTGATGTGTCCCGTCAACTCGCAGAACGAGGATAAGCTTGCTTAGTACGCCATCTACCCCGCCCACGGGCGCGGTGGCTTGCAGGATGAGGTGAAGCTTTCTTACTAGTAGTAGTACTGTACGCCTTACGCCCGCTCCCTCGCCCACGCGCGCGGTGGCTCGCAGGACAAGGAGAAAATTTTACTACTCGCTCCGTTAACTCCTCGTCCATACTACCTTGGTTAGAGAGATTATCATATTGTTTGGAATATGTATGTTATTTAGTACTCCCTACAAGGCCACTATAAAAAAATACATTTTGCATCTATACAAGGCCACAAATAGTAATTGAGACAAAAGTTACTACTCCTTCCTTTCCAGTTTATGGATCAATTTCAAAATCTCTCCAACCAAGGTAGACAGTGAGTGGTCCAATTAATTTCGTACTCCTAGTTTGCACAAGTAATTAGTATGCTCTTTTTTCTCAAGAAGTTATGTTTGTCGAGGCATTAATTAGACGAATGCATGAATGACCACTAAATTTCGATGAACTTCTACATGCATTGGTGAGTTTTCTCTTGACACTGCTTGCATCAGGTGATCTAACGCACTTTGAAATCCAACATGTGATAGTACTACGACTAGTAGTAGAATTGAGACCTATAAAACGGAAAAACGAATGTTTTTTAGATGAGCCCTATAAACACTAGTGGGTACGTACTCCGTAAAATCAGATTTTCCCAAAACTAAGTTGCTCAACTTTTATTTGCTTGTTTCCCTTCCTATCTCCTTGCCTCGAACAGACTATGCCAAACTCCCCTGCCTGCCGCGCTGAAAAAGACTCGCCCTCACCTTTTTTTAGTCCGAGTTTGTATCAATGGATCGCGCGAAGCAGCAAAAACCCAAGCCGTGTCTTGTACTCCCCCGTCGACGCTCGCTTTCATGAATTATGTACTTCCTGTCGCCGACATGTGGGACATATAGCAACCGGTTCGACGTGTCAAGCACCAAATAATAGTGCAGAACAGCAGGGGGGACGCACTCGAGTCGTACCGCCCCAGTAGTAGTAGTAATGAGCAATGAGACATCAAATCACAATGCCGCACCTTCCCAGACGGACGAAGCAACCATTATTTCACACTTCGGTTCGCCATCATCTCAAACCACGTAGTATTGCTTCTGCCTCAAGAGGGACAAGCGCATCGCCTTGGTACATCATGACACATGGGACCACATGACAGGCCATGCTCCCCTGCCGATCGCTCGGTAAAATCACCTAATTTTTACTACTATACTTCCTCCATATCGGTTTACTACATGGCATGCACGTCGTTCTAGGTTGAGAATTTAACTGGCTATATATGTGATGAACAGTGTATGTTTAGGAACTACATCCGCTTAATAATCCAATGATATACTTTTTGTGACATAGTAACTCAGATTTAGTTAGTCAAATGGATGACCTAGAACTACGTCCACGCCCTATAAACCGAGATGTCCAAAAAAACGAGATGGAGAGGGTAGTTCAGTACATATTTTTTTAGATCAATATACTCGGGATTCATGAAGGAGCAAAACCAAGTGGTAGGCTGCACCTGTCGTGTTGGCGTAGCGACCCATGTAGGGTCAGTCCGCACACGAAATGGCAACACACTTAACAGGACCCCTTTGGCCGACATGTGGCTCATCCACCGTCTTGTTCCATGTGTGATGCACCAAATTACAGTTCGGAGCAGTGGGTGGAATTGGAGGCACCCCGGTCGTAGCGCCGCAATAGTAGAAAATGAGCGATGAGGGGTCAAATCACAAAGCCCCACCTTCCCCGCATTAAGCTGGACAGACGAAGCAACCACCATTTCACTCTAGGGCACAAGAGCATAAAGAAAATAGAAAACCAATGATGCGTGCGACAGCTATCTAGGGCACCCTAGGGTAGGGGCCTCAACTACAAATCTTTTTTTTGAAAGCGCCTCCACTACAAATCGGCTTCTCCCTCGTCCTCTTGAAGAAAACCGATGATGCATGTGGCGGTAGTGTTTGTAGGAGTACTACTAGGGCGTGCGGGGCCACGTCGTATTAAACGGGAGAGGGATTGAGTTCAAGACAACGCCTTAAATATGTGTGGGCCACTTGGTTTAGGGGAATGAGGCAGCATTTTGGGTTCGGGGACCAGTGGAGATATAGTACGTACAAAAATTGTGGATGTAGGTTCGACCGAATGGCAATGATGCATGGGCCCTACATTTTGATATACCCGGGGCCGCGTGAAATTTTCTACTCTACTCAGAACTAGTAGGGTACACATGCATTGAACGCATGAGATTTGTAAACCAAATTATGAATAAATACACACTATAGCATGTAAAGCTGTGAGTCATATATGCATGATGTACATGTTCGTTTAGTTCTTATAGTTCATCTCATTCAAAATCAATTAGTTTTATAAAAATGTTAAGATTCATGGGGTTGTGCATTGTAAAGCATAAAGTAAAAAACAAATAATGGCAATTCATTTAGAAAAATCAATTATGATACGGAAGATTCTATAACAAAGGAGAAGTGCTTGTGTTTTGAGGTTTGTGCATTATTCTTAACTTCAACCATGGAGTCTTCTAAACTGTACATGTGGCAGATCTGGTGGAATGTTGATGATATCCAACGGCCAGTACAGCTCGGATTTGCAATCTCTGCACTGTTGGATTAGCTTCCTCCAGCGACCATCTTTCAAGTTATTCGCACACTATATAGTTCTTCTGCCATAGTTGCATGTCTTGAAAAAAAGTAACTAGTGGGTTGTACTAGCTATTTAGGAATAGAAGTTGTATACGTGGAAGTTATAGGAAAAGAGACGACATGGAGTATCTCAATTCCTATGAGTAGGGATTGGAAAAGAGATGTCATTTGGTTGACATCATAGGAACTTTTCTATTGAATCTAGAGATGCCATGTATCTCAATTCCTATGAGGGATTAGAAAAGAGATGTAATTTTGTTCATATCATAGGAACTTTTCTATGGAATATACACAAATGTTTATTTTCCTTTGAAATTATGGGAGTATAGGAATCCATTCATATGAGCCAAGTGGCTCTAAAGCTATAGAAATGATATCATGTTTATTTCGTTTGAAATGTGGAGTATATGAATCTATTCCTATGAACCAATTGGCTATAAAGGGAAAATTCCTATAAAAATCATATCATATAGGGTTCCTATGATGTTCCTCCACACCAAAGGATGGTTGAAATTGCTGCACGTGATACGATGGTCTTTGTTTGTAGACTCCTCCCCCATCTTTATAGTTACCTCTCGAAGATGAATGAAATGATATATACAGGGTATTCTAAATGTGCAATTTGGTACACGAAAACTCGGTAAAAGTTTGTGAGGTTCGAATTTTCAATAAAAATATATGCACTACATTTTGGAATGGAGGGAGCATACGGCATTTGCTAACACTCACGTGGAAGATTTGTTTGTAGGAGGAGTGGCTGTTCTGTTAATTGCATGGCAAAACTGACACTGTCGGATGCCGATCTAACTGTTCTAACGACGTTCATCAGGAAAAGCCTTGTGGCGAACGGATAATGATTTACGGACACATGCATTGCATTGATACGTGCCCCCCTCTCTCTCACGCACACGCACCCTCCCGAGTCCTCTCGCACCCACCGTCTATCTGCAGGTAGACGTCACACACATATGTGCTCTTCACACCCTACCCTCAAGACTTCTAAAAAACAAAATATGTCGCGCACATTTTATTTTAGCTCACACATCACACACTTATACTATTACTCTTGTGGCGAACGTTCATTGGGCATAGTATATTGTACTCTCACGAAGAGAAATGGTGCACGCACGCACTAGTTCTCTCACACCCACTCGCGGGTACACGTAGGAGCGCATTTTTGTGAAGATGATACAACAAAATCACTCCACTATATATATAAGCAGGAGCCTTAGTGCTTGCTTTACTAGGGTTCCTCTCATTTACTCTCTCATGCTCTCCAGATCTAAGCAAGACATAGGTGGCCACACTCTCTCTCAGCTCATGGCTGGTCACAAATCCGGTCGGACAACCTCGACCGGGGCAGGGGTGTAGGTGCATCATTCACGCTATCGTTGGCGCCGAGGGAGGAGACCAACGGCTGCCCGCGCGTCCCGATCGGTGGCCGTGTTGTTCTCTCCGAGAGAGTGCTGGCTCCGGAGGGCCTCCGACCCCTTCTTCCTCTTTGCGGTATTGTGGCCAAGATGCGGCCTCCCGACGCCGTCTTTGCCACATGCCGACGACCCTCGGGTATATATTGCTTCGAATCCTGCCTTGCTCTACTGCCCCAGCTCCCCACTTGGCTTCGTGTGGATCTTTTTATACTTCCGTCCGTTGTTCCAAAGCCACCTAGACTTTTACTATTATTAGAGGTAAAGCTAGTTCATACAGTCGACTCTAAGAGTTGGTTCAAATAGGGAAGAAAGTGGCAAAGCTGTAGCGTGAATCTAGGACTTGGTTCTAAGAGGAAACAAGGGAAAGTAGTAGATACTGGCTACCCAACCGGTCTCTTGGTTGAAAAGACGAAGAAAGCATGGTGGATGGTGAAGGGTGGGGGAAGTGGACCTATCTCTTGGTTGAAAAAGGAAAGAAAGTGATGGGTGTTGGGGGACAATGCAAATGAGAATGAGAAGGTCTAGATTTCCTGTGCTCACATAGGAAAATGTCGCCGAGGAGATAAAAAATGGGACAAATGCAGACATGCTGCCTGAGTGTTTGCCGCTCTAGGTAACCACATCTGCCTCACCACTTTATGCCCCTGCTGTCCCTACGCCCATATCGCTACTGTTAATGTGAAATCACATGAAGCATTAAGCAAAGCCACCTAATGTCACTAATAAGTAATGGTCTAGTGCCGTCGATAAATTGAAGCAATGCCACCACCATTTTATGAAGTGCTTCCGTCTTGCTTTATTTCCCATGAATTTTGTTTTTGCAGTTACACTTAAATCTTACACCGCTAACATTGCTTCATCCCAGTGGAACTGCACAAATTTGATTGCACATTTAATGACCATGTGCTACTCTCATGACAGTAATACTAATACTATTGTTCTGCATGTTAATCTAGTGGTAGTGTTGATGTGATGTGATGCTACTTACTTAAGTACACTTTCGTACTGTCAATCTAGTGCCAATTATAACACAATAGATGCTGCTGTTAATCATATGCCATTGCAAATATCTACCACTGTTTAAATAACCGTATTTCGTATTTGCACAAATAGGGATGTCTGTCTTCATATCGTTTCGGGATGTTTGTCTCCATATCGTTTCTATCTGTGCAATCAAAAGCACACACCTCAGTTTTAGTAGAACTGCGTAAAATGAGATGGCTATCCCTCATTGTCGTCGTCTAACCACCCATCTTCCAGGTATTCCTACATTGGTAGTTACTAGGTAGAATGACCAATGCAATATAAAAGAAGTTGATTCGTATGTTTTAGTTCCTAATTGCAGTGTAGGGACGAGCCAAAACAACTGCATCATAGTCCGGAATGCACTTTCTACCAGTTCATCCATGGACCGAGGACTAGCTGGCATGGCTGCACGGCAGTTTTTTGGACAGGTGCGCAGACAAGAGGCATTGTGGTCTGCTTATTTTTGCAAATAGCGGTGCTTAAATTTAGTGGAATGCACAAGAATTTCAGCTGGTCAGTACACTACATGGTTCATTTCAGCATTCCAGCTGAGAACACAATTATAATTCATTATTCTGGAATGAGAGAACCTAACCCTGGATGGTGGAAACAAGAAAAAACCAGAGTGAACTCCAGCAAATTTAAGCCTGCCGGGAAGCCCTTTGCTCAGAGAAGCCTTGCTTGTTTTTTCCTGATTTGTAAACCTTCTCACAACTTTGTCATTTGTTCTGAACTAGTATATGTTTTTTATGTTCCATGAATCATTGAGATGTATAAAATTGCTTAACTTATGCTTTTCAAGTTTTTTATGAAGCCGAGTTTAATGTGAGTGTTCCACATGAATGCTGGACTAGCGTGTGAACGTTTGGAATTTACATTGTGGCCTCAGTTAACTGCATGAACCACTATAACAAGATACATAGTTGATTATATGTCAGACAGCAGATTGTTGATTGTTAGTTGGTCGATAGCCTAGTGTTGAAGCGAGCTGAGCCAATGTGCCGTGTTTTGCACAACTGCTTACAAGTGGGGTAGCACCAATAGTGTTTACAAGTACTTATGTATACATCGGCGCACAGTTCTTAAACGAGTACTCTATTTCATCAAAAAACACACTGCTCATATGATAAAACTAGTGAGGACGCATCTATTTCGGCAACAATTACAATGATTCACGGGCACACAAAAGTAGCAGCAGTTCCCATAGACGGATTCAAACAGAGTACTAGCCCCAGTGGGATCGATAACAGGCAAGGTTCGGATAATTAGACAGAATCCAAACTACTATTAAACACTAGCTGGGGCAAGTATTTCATGCCTCGATCTAATTTGTACTGGACACAAGACGGACCTTGCCATGAACATCATCGAGGACGTCCGGCAGCAGCTCAATCCTGTGAACCTTCATGAAGACAACCTTGTGGCCTTGCCACTCATAAACTTTTTTGTTGAGGCATGCCACATCATCTTCCTGCGTAAGCTTGACAAGAACAGTATGCCTCACAAACGAAGGAGTAGCTTTGAACTTCTTGTGCTTCAGTACACCCTGGAAAACACGCTTGACAACAGTGAGGCTGTAATACAACTCTTCATTGGTATAAGAGCAATTGGCTTCCAGGATCCAACATCCTAAAAACTCTATTTTCCCAGTGCGTATATTTAGGTCATCCACCTCATAGCGAGTGACATGTACAACCACGCAATCCTTGTCTGCATCAGGGCTCTAACTGAAACAGAAACAAATTCTGAATTACTTTCCAGTATAAGAAACACAAGTTATTTAAACCACTATGTATAGCATGGCATCGAAGCTAATAAAATTTTGCATTGTTCATCACCATATACTTAGATGAAAAACCTCAATCGAGATCGGCAAAGAATAAAATCACCTTGGGCAGCTCAGCGGGGGGGGGGGGGCACATCCTCGAAGGGGGAAAACTACTCCTGCAGTGCCACAAGGGCTCTAACCTCAAACGGGGCGTTGACCATCTCAGTAGTGGCCGTGAGCATATCTGGGGTCGGCTCGGTGGCTGCCTCCATCTTCTTGGAGCTCTCTGTCTCGTGGGGATCAGCCTCCCACGTCTGCTCCAATATCGACAGATCTTTGCCTGGTTCTCCTTGGTCAATCATGAAACTGACAAATACTAGGAGACCAATGAAAGGAAAACACAATCACAGTGATAACGAAACAAAAAAGAGAGTGAGGATCAGTTACTGCTTTGCAAAAGTTTTTTTTTCTAAATGAAAATATACCAACATCACGAATCCGCTTACCTTCCCTTCGTTGGGAGAGAAGAACAGTGGCAGATGCGAGTGTTGCCTTTCTTGAAGACGGTGAGGGAGAAGGGGATCCAGTGAAGAGTGAAATGATGTTGCTTCATCTGTCAAACTTAGACTGCGGGGAGGTGGGGTTTTGTGATACGACTTCTCATTATTGCCGCGCTACGACCGGGGTGACTCTTCGCCTGCATACTGCCTTCTAATTTGGTGGATGGCATATGGGCCCGCACGCTGCATGGCCTGCATGTCGGTGAACAAAAGTATAACGGCATTCATTAGAGGGAGACGTTACAATGACCTAGGAGGAGCCAGAAGCGGTATGGTATCCAATGTACTAGTAGTAATTGTTTTTCTGGGTAGCTGTAGAGTGTCTTCACTGTACTACTAGTAATTGTTTCTCTGGGCCCAAGACAAAACAGCCCATCCACCCTAGTAAATAGTAAAATCAATTCAAAAGTCCATATATTTACTGAATAAGAGGCGCTACCCACACCCAGCACCCCCCCAAAACCTGGGTGTTCTTCTTCCTCCTCACTCCCACCCACCTCACGTCAGCTCACTCCACTTGTACCCCGAAATTCCTCACCTCACTCCTACAGAAAAATCCCCAGCTCCCCTTCTTCCTCACTACTACAGAAAAACCCCAGCTCCCCTTCTTCTTCACTCGCACTACAACTAGGCTCGTCATTCGTTACTCTGCTCAAATTCATGAGCGCGATGCGATGCCCTCGAGGAAAATGGAGTAGGCTGACCCCGGCGCCAAGAAGATGAGGCTCCCGCCAGCGGCGACGCCTGTTGTAGATCCCACACCTGGCAGCGCGAGGAGAAGCGGCGACCCTGCCCCCACCGGATCCCAGGAACCCATAGAATCTTGGGTGGACCGCTTTAGCGATCTCCCGGACGCCGTCCTTGGGGAGATCATCTCGCTTCTCCCCACCAAGGATTGCTGCCGCACCCAAGTCCTCTCAATTCAGTGGCGCCCTCTATGGCACGCCATGCCCCTTAATCTTGACAGTCGCCAGCTATCTCTCTTCAATGATTTTGAAATCCCCAGAGCCATCATCTACTCCCACCAGGGCTCCATTCAAAGCCTCTGCATCCCGTCATGCTACCTGAGCAAGCATACCATGCCCTGCATGGTGGACGCCTGGATGAAATCCCCTGAATTCACAGAACTACATCTGCTTGTGTTCTACTATTCCCCTGGAAATCACCTACCAGATACCAAACGCCATCTACCTGTGCCCTCAGCACCGATGTCCATCTCGCAGTTTTCCTCCTCTCTCCACACTGCCACCTTTGCGTTGTGCGACCTACCAGACAATCTGGTACTAAACCTTCGACTCCCATTTCTCAAGAAACTTTCACTTGTGCAGCTTCGTATATCGGAGGCCTCATTGCACAAAATCATCCACTCCAGTTGCCCTGCCCTGGAGTGCTTGGTGCTTGTTTTCACAGTTAGAATTGGTTGTCTCCAAATAAAGTCGCCTAAGCTTGTAAGAATTGGAATTTGTTTTGACAGAAGGCCGCTCATCATCCAAGATGCCCCTTCACTTCAAAGTTTGATCCTTGATTCTAGTTATTCACTGTTGCAAATAACCATCCTCTCTACGCCTAAACTGGAGACCTTGGGTGTAATACTTGATCTCTGTGCTCATTTCAATATGGTGTTTGGCTCCACAGTTCTTCAGGTACTTTATATTATCATCTGCACTTGTAACCATAAGCTGCATTTTAAATTTCTGCGCCTAATATATATATCATCTTGGAGTACACATTTTGTACTAATATTATGTTCTATGCTCAATGAAGAGTTTCTCCATGGATGGCCTATCAATGGTGCTGGATTCTGTCAAGATCTTATATATCCAAATGAATAGTTTTGATCTGAACAACATTATTGTCTTGCTGCAAAGCTTTCCATGTCTGGAGAAGTTGTATATCAAGGTGATAATTTCACGCATATTGGAAGCCCGCATAGAGTGTACTAGAATAACCGTTCAGCTATTGCTCTTTCGACACTCTTTTTTAGACCTTAACTGTTTTCAATCTTCATGTCTATTTAGGCAACAGGATGGGGTAAGAAAGTTATAACCAATCGGTGGATTCGTAAGCATTGGGATTTTCTCACTTCTCATGAGATTCGATTGAAGAAAATAATGCTAGAACGATATGTAGTCAACCATACAAACACTAGATTTGTCACATTCTTCCTGCTGAATGCGAGGTTACTATTGTCCATCAGGCTTAAGTTTATCAGCAGCATGGTTTTGATAGGTGGGTATGTGGAAGAGAAAAAAAGGAGTTTCAGGTGGGATAAAGAGCTTCTGAATGTGCCGGGCTTCTATTTACAACATATTGTGGTCATAATCCAGTAAATTTATGACCCAGGATGTTCATTCTATGGACCTGACCGATCCATTTGACTGTGACTGCCAAAAACAATGCTGGAGTTAGATGTTGTTGCCCTTTTTAACCTAGGTTTTTTTGTAAACCTGATGAACAATTAACCCTCATGCTTTTCTACAATTTGTAAGCTAGAGTTAGATGTTCTTGCCCTTTCCAACTCGGCTATGACTGTCATATTTTCTTTGAAGAAAGGCAAATGGCTTGCTAGTCATTTAAATTAGAGTGAAATATTGTAACAACTAACAAATCCCAACCAAGGGAAATAACATCACTCTCCCCGGCTTCTTGAGCTCACTTTGCATTACAGAAACCAAGTGATTAGCCCCCACCAGCACCCACAAACTTATTTTGAACTAGCACATCAAATGGGCTGTAATTTTTCATAGGAAAGGCTGCATGACTATGACAAATTTGGATTCTGACATTTGGGACCCGCGAAGAAATAGCTTATCCAAGGTGGTGTCGACTTACTAGCCAGTCAACAAACGATTCTGCCTTCCAGCCACAAATGGATTCTGCCTTCAGGTGGGATAAAGAGCTTCTGAATGTGCCGGGCTGCAAATCTTTCAAGACGAGGATAGTTTCATTCGGTTTGCCCAGAAATGGGCTATACATTTTTAAAACACATCAAACTGGGAATTAGTTTCAATTTTTTTTAATTACAAGATTTTAAATTCCACTGATTTTTGTGCATGGAAAATTATTTGGATTTTATATTTATATAAATTATTTTACAAAATAGTTTGAATGTGAATCCATATTTCGGGATTAAAAATAGTTGACCGCACTGAAATATGCAAAAAATCATATACTTTTTAACCGTGGCCAAATATGGGGTGTAATGCTAACAAAAAGAAGATGGGCTCCAAAAAAATTCTTAAGAATTAGCAAATGGCCTGTACATTATTAGAAATAATGCACATGAGAGCAGTGACTATTGGATGTCCATCCAATGGCTGTCGTGCTTCTTCAATCTCTGCTTTTCCTGCTCTAGCCGCTCAAACAAGCGCCGGCGGACTGCCTGCTCCTTCCTCTCGCGGCCGACTATGCTGCCGCGCGGGCCTCACCGGCCCACCATACTCCCATCGCTGGCCTAGCCATCCCTCTACTCACCCACACCTGCTGTTATTCTCCAGGGACGACAGATGATCCAGTAAACCCTCGTACTCCTCTGCGTGAGAAACAACTGCCGAGTCTTCCCTGGCTCCGTGTCGTTCCCTTCCTAGGCCTTGTCGTCGTCCACCGCCCTGGTGCTCTCGGCGTGGCCTGGTCAACGTGGTCAATGAACGACAACCATCGGAAGTGGAATGTACGTGGAGAGGCTAACAGCTGGATCCACGGCCGCATGCAAGGAAATACCTCCTTATTACGCGCAAAATAATGATTCCTCCACCTAACAGCTAGGACCCACGGGATGGGATTTTGTATTTTGCGAAAAAACGTTCCCCCCGCTGACAGGTCGGACCCACCAGCTATATCTTCGCACGCAAGGAAGTGTGTCCTTATGACACACACAAAAATGAATACCCCCCTGCTAGCTGGGATCCACCATAGTGGGTGGCTGACTTGTGGTCCTACTAAGTTGACGGGGACAGAGGGCTTTGTCAACTTAGTCAATATGAATGATTCTAGCTCCAGTGATCGTCCGATGTCCATCCAACGGCCATAGTGCTTCTTCAACCTCTAGTCTTCTTGCTGCAGCCACCCAAAGAAGCACCGGTCATGCCGCCTGCTCCCGCCTCCCGTAGCCAACTATACTGCCGCAGAGGCCTCACGGCCCCATCATATACTCGCATCCCTGGCCAGTCTATCCCTCTACTCACCCACACCTCCTGTTATTTTCCGGCGACGGCAGCCGAACTAGTCAACCCTCATACTCTCCACCGCGTGGGCAGCCACTGTCGTGTCGTTCCCTTCATAGGCCTCACCATCGTCCACCGCCCTGGTGCTCTCGGCACGGCGTGGTCAACGTGGTCAACGAACGACATCCATTGGAAGTGGACTGTACGTGGAGAGGCTGAAAGCTGGGTCCACGGCCGCACACAAGGAAATGCCTCCTTATTACGCGCAAAATAATGATTCCTCACCTGATATCTGGGACCCACTGGAAGGGCCTCTATATTTCGCGAAAAAAATGTTCCCTCTGCTGACAGGTCGGACCCACCAACTATATCTTCGCACGCAAGGAAGTGCCTCCTTATTGCGCACAAAAAAATGAATACCCCCTACCAGCTGGGACCTATCACAGTGGGAGGCTGACTTGTGGGCCTACTAAGTTGATGGGGATGGAGGGCTTTGTCAACTTAGTCAATATGAACGATTCTAGCTCCAGTGATCGTATGATGTCCATCCAATGGCCTTAGTGCTTCTTCAACCTCTGGTCTTCTTGCTCCAGCCGCCCAAAGCAGTGCCGGTCGTGCCGCCTACTTCTGCCTCCCGTGGCCGGCTGTGCTGCTGCGGAGGCCTCACCTCCCCCATACTACTCCCACCGCTTGCCAGACCATCCCTCCACTCACCAACGCCCCCTGTTATTCTGCGTCGACGGCAGCCTCACACCGCAGCCGAACCAGTGAACCCTCGTACTCCTCTCCGTGTGGGCATCCAGTTCCATGTCTTCCCCGGCTCCGCGTCGTCCCCTTCCTAGGTCTCGCAGTCGTCCAGCGCCTTGGTGCTCTTGGCGCGGCGTGGTCAATGTGGTCAACGACCGACTTCCATCGGAAGAGTACTATACGTGGAGAGGCAGATAGCTGGGTCCACAGCCACAACCCAGTTTTTTGTGATTTGCCAAGTAAGTCGCTTTGTCAGGCCTATTGGGCTGCAAATCTTTCAAAACGAGGAGAGCTTCATTTGGCTGGCCGAGAAAATGGCCTATCAGTAATGAGAAATGGGATGTACATTTTTAAAACACATTAAGCCGGCAATTAGTTTCAAATTTCTTTTTTTTTTCATTTCGAGATTTTAAATTGCATTGATTTTTATGCGTGGACAATTTGTTGGATTTCATATTGATATACATTTATTTTAAAATCAGTTTGAATGGAACTCGAAATTTCGGTATGAAAAACAGTTCGGACCGCACCGAAATATGCAAAAGTTTCATATAATTTTTAAACCATGGCCACAATGTGGGTCGTAATGCTAACAAAAAGAATATGGGCTCTAAAAAAACCTTAAGAATTAGCAAATGGGCTGTAAATTATTAGAAATAACGGCAGATTGGTTGTATGCTATTTTCCACAGATTTGAGGCTTTCCTAAAAGAAGGTTGACGCACAAGCAGTGACTATTGGATTTCCATCCAACGTCCATCGTGCTTCTTCAATCTCTGCTCTTCCTGCTCCAGCCGCTCAAACAAGGGCCGGCGGGGCTGCCTGCTCCCTCCTCCCCGCGGCCGGCTGTGCTGCCGCACAGGCCTAACCGCCCCACCATACTCCTATCGCTGGCCTAGCCATCCCTCTACTCACCCACACCTGCTGTTATTCTCCGGCTATGTCAGACGAACCAGTAAACCCTCGTACAGTCGTACTCCCCTCTGCGTGGGAAACAACTGTCGAGTCTTCCCTGCCTCCGTGTCATTCCCTTCCTAGGCCTCGCTGCCGTCCACCGCCCTGGTGCTCTCGGCGTGGCCTGGTCAACGTGGTCAACAACCGACATGCATCTGAAGTGGACTGTATGTGGAGAGGCTGACAGTTGGGTCCACGGCCGCACGCAAGGAAATGCCTCCTTATTATGCGCAAAATAATGATTCCTCCACCTGACATCTTGGACCACCGGAAGGGCCTCTGTATTTCGTGAAAAAACGTTACTGCCGCTGACATCTCAGACCCACCAGCTATATCTTCGCACGCAAGGAAGTGCCTCCTTATTACTCACAAAAAAATGAATACTCCCCCTGCTAGCTAGGACCCAGTATAGTGGCAGGCCGACTTGTGGGCCTACTAAGTTGACGGGGACGGAGGGTTTAGGGTTTAAACCATATGATTTCCCTCATGTGGGCCTACTAAATTTTTAAGCCGTACGATGTCCCTCCAACGGCCGTAGTGCTTCTTCAACCTCTTGTCTTCTTGCTCCAGCCACCCAAACCAGCGCCGGTCGTGCCTCGTGCTCCTGCCTCCCGTGGCCGGCTGTGATGCGGCGGAGGCGTCACCGCCCCCTACTACTCCCACCGCTAGCCAGGCCATCCCTCTACTCACCCACACCCCCTATTATTCTGCGGCGACGGCAGCCTCACGCCGCAGCGAACCAGTGAACCCTCATACTCCTCTACGCGTGGTCATCCACTGCTGCGTCTTCCCTCGCTCCGCGTCATCCCGTTCCTAGGCCTTGCCGTCATCCACTGCCTTGGTGCTCTCGGCGCAGCATGGTCAACGTGGTCAATGGCCGACTTCCATCAGAAGAGTACTATACATGGAGAGGCTGACACCTGGGTCCACGGCAGCCGCAAGGAAGTGCCTCCTTATTACGCGCAAAATATTTATTCTTGTACCTGACAGCAGGGACCCACTGGACGGGCCACCGTATTTCGCGAAAAAACGGTTCCCCCCTGACTGCTGGGACCCACCAGCTACATCTTCACGCACAAGGAAGTGCGTCTGAAAAAAAACGACTCGCCCCCTGACTGCTGGGACCAACCAGCTATATCTTTGCACATAAGGAAGTGTCGGACAGTTGGGACCCTCCTGGTCGAAGCATATGTAGCGTTGTCATTCTGGTCGCGGATGTGTATGTACATACTAGTCGATGTAGAGCGTGCACGTGTCGTAGTTGAGGCGCGCGTGTAGCATGTACACGTACATACAAGCCAGTGTGCAAGAAAGAAAATATGGCCACGTACGTACAAACGGGCGGGGTCTCGAATGCCTACTCGCGCACACGTACGGCTAGGGCTCGTGTACATGGCTGGGTTGGAACGGAGAAACTGTGTCATCGTCGTGTTCATGGGGAGGCAACGGAATGCGCCGTGTTCATCGGGAGGCAACGAAACGCGAGGGAGCCAACCGGCTTGGACGGAACAACCGATGGAAACGAGGCCTAGCATACCACAGAACGGAGCAAACGGCCTTGTGTTCGACCGGCCACGTTCGAAACAGGATCCTGTTCATCAGGAGGTGTCTGGCATACCGCAAAACGGAGGAAACGGACCTCCTACGGTCGAAACGGGGGTCCTATTGATCGGGAGGGGTGTGGCGTACCGCAAAATGGAGGAAACGGACTTGTGTTGGAGCGCTACGGTCGAAACGGGGGTCCTCTTCATCAGGAGGGGTGTGGCGTACCGCAAAACAGGACTCCATGCGATACTATTCATCTCCACCGTCGACCCCCTCCAGCCACCACGGGCTACTATTCATCCACCGTCGACCTCCTCCAGCCTCCACCTGCGACTGGTCATCCACGGGCTCCTGTTCATCCAGCCTCCACCGCGCGCTACTCCATCGGCTACTGTTCAACCAACCCTCTCCACGGGCTCCTGTTCAACCACCCCTCCACGAGCTACTGTTCATCCATTCCTCCATCGTCTACTGTTCATCCTGCCCTCCACGGGGTGGTCCTGTTCATCCATCCCTCCACGGTGTCCTGTTCATCTAGCCCCAACCGACTCGATCAATCGGGGTCCTGTTCATCCAGAGGCAACACCACGGGGTCCTGTTCATCCACCCCCACCAGGAACTGTTCATCCAAACCCACCCAGCAACGCTCACTGTTCATCCAGAGGCAGCATCGATCGGCTTCAGTTAGCAGCAGTAGCGAAGGAATCGCTCGATCGGGTTTAGTTAGCACCCATCGATCGATCGCTCGAGTTCAGTAATGCGTAGCCAGTAGTGCAATCGCTCGGGTTCAATTAGAGCCCAATGCCTCGCTCGGGTTCAGTTAGAGCCCAACGCCTCACACCCACGAGCGTGCGTGTACGAGAGAAACGCGCATCGCTCGGCCCTGACCACCCACGTAACCCGGAACACCCCGATATTTTCCTTGCCCTCGCTTCTACCACGGTTTTTTCCGTCATGGACAGCCCAAAGAATGTCATGCAGCTACGTCTCCGGCTCACCCAGGATGAAAAGCCCATTTTCTGTCATGATTTTTTGTCATAGAAGTAGGACCCCACCACATCTATGATGATACCGGGTTTTGTCACAATTATAGTCATAGAATTGTCATACGTATGACAGAAAAAAAATTCGTTTGGCCCAAAATGTCACGGATGTGTCTTTTTTTGTAGTGTTCGCACTCAAAGGTGACACATTCCCTCTTAGAACCACGAGCCTTCTTGAGAGAAGCTCCTGTTTGCAAGAAGCTTATACCAAAACTTGTTCCAAATCGGACCATTTTTTTACCATAGCATGTTAGTGCCATGACATGACACCATGCCAATTTTCATGATTTTTAGGCTAGTTTTGGATTTACATGAATTTAAAAACCAAGTTTCTCAATGTTCTCGGCCGAGTCACGACGCGCAGATGTTCGAATTTCATTCCCATTTCTTGCATGGGAGCTAGAAATTCACCCAAGGACACACATGTGATTTTTGAACCAACTTTGGTGGACTGGACCATGTGCTTGCAGTTCAAATTTGGATTATGCACATTAAATGTCTAGAAACTCAATTAATGTATAAAAAGGCCAAATGAACCCAGAATAATTCCAAAATTTAACAGGGCACTCATATAGTTCTATGTTGACTTTGTAAAGAAAATTAGGGGGGAGGTAGCGTATATCGTGTCGCACACAAAGGTGACACGTTCCCTCTGGGAACCACGAGGCTTGTTGAGAGAATCTCTAGTTTTGCAAGAAGCTTATACCAAAACCTGTCCCAATTCAGCCAAAAATTATACATATGAAAACAGGGTTTAGATTATCCCGAACATCTCGCTACCTAGACAAATGTACTCGGATTTGAATTCAACATAAAATGGATACAAATATTTGAATTGGAGGCCGTATGGTACATGTAGTCCATATAGTGAAATATGATTATTGCTATATGCATGTTTTTTGTTATCAAGATAGTATTTAAATGATTGTACAACTTGACAAAAATCGTATTCAAATAAGGAAAATTGATTGAAATTTAGTCCATATGGTAGACGACAATATATATGTTCATAGGGTGCAGTAAAATGTTCATATATGATGGAAGATCAAAATGTGGGACTACATCCACTATAAACTGCATGGTCGCCTAATGATAGATTCGAATTCAACATAACATGGATTAAAAAGTTGAAATTCAAGATCCTGGCATTTGTAAGCATATAAAAAGGGACACGACTCTTTCTTTTGGTGGGAATTTATATTTTTTTGTTGAGGGAAGTGCGAATCGATTTGGTACTATACATGGTAATCTTGTTCTCCTGAGTTTTTTACATTTTTCTTGTAGTTTTTTAAATGGCATTTATAGCAATATAGTAAAAGGGGACATGGCTCTTGTGGCTTGTACGTATCTTTTTTGTACACGTTAAGTTTGTTCTGCCGAACAAGGAATCCGCGCCTTGTTATCCCGAAATTTTCAAGCTCGAGTATCTTTTGTCTCATCTGCTTTGAAACTCCCGCCTCTTCAACCTGCGTCGCGCCTTGTTATCCCGAAATTTCGACGCGCGTGAAAACTCCCTCCTCATCTGAAATCGGTCCCGCAGCCCAGACATGCGAAATCCCCCTTCTAACCCTCAGCTGTAAATGCCGGCTCGATGTCGCGGTGTCAAAACAAGTGGGGGTACGCTGGTAACTTACCCTACATTTCAGACAAGCGCGTCCCTAAGCCATGGCTCCCCCTACCTTCCCCTTCGTCCCACCATTCGTACACCGAGGCTACCAAAACCCATGAAATCCCACGCTCCTCCATCGGCCTCCTAACCGCCGCCCAGCCGGAGACTCTTCCCCGATGACGTTGTCCACCGCAACAGCTTGTCGTCCCTCATCCACCAAACCGGATGAGGATCCGTCGTCGATCTCATCGTCCCGCCGGATCAGCCACCCCATCCTCCACCTCCAAGGAGCCGCCCCAACATTTGCCTCGTCTATCGTGCCACCTCCATCCCCACAGCGCCGTCTTGACCTGCCCCACAGGAACCGGAGCACCCTCACCAATTCCTCCGATAAAGCCGAGGCCAACTCGACGCCACCAAGGAGGTTCTTCACTCACCGCTGCATTTTATCTTGTATTTGATCTCACGGGGCTGCCGGTGGTTGATACCGAGCAGCCATGGCGCGTCTCCATCAACGGCGCCGTCGCCGGCCACTTCATCCTTAATGTCTCTCCCCCATGTCGTTGCTTCCTCGGCGGCGACTTCCACACCAGCACTAGCTGCAGCTGCTCCAGCTCTCGCTCGCGTTGCGACTCTGTTCTTGCTGTCATTCGTGCTACTACACTGCTCTTGCTTTCATTCATGCTGCTTCTCTGCTCTGCTCTGCTGTTGCTATCGGTCGCGCTGCTGCTCCACTCTTGCTCTTATTCGTGCTGCTGCTCCGCTCTTGCTCTCGCTCGTGCTGCTACTGCTGCTGCACGACCTCCGGCAGCTACAGGAGTTGCTGCTTTAGCACTCGCTCGCGGTGCTGCTGTATGACTTGCTCTCTCCTAGTGTGTTCCCTGCTCAAGCGTCTGCTGATTTAGATCACTGCTTCTCTGCTGCTAGTGCTCGAACGCCCTAAACATCTATTGCAATGCTCTACTACTAGTTCAATCAGTTTCGAAAGTAAAATTCAGTTTGACTGTAAAGTTTAGTTTCTTCAGTTAAGTTCAGAGTGAATAGTATTTACAGCATCTGTCGGAGCGGCCGTGGCGTGGCTGATGCGTTTTACATCTAGCACTTTTTGGTGATGTATTTCGCATCATCTATTGTAGATGATATTAGAGTCCCACTTCAGATTAACGTTGTTTGTCTTGTCCTGCTTCAGCCTCGTCACCATACACCTCACCAAAGCAGCTCCAACGACGGAACTGTCCATCACATTGGAGTAGTACCCTCGGCGCCGTTCCCAGAGGCCTCAGATGTTCTTCCCCGCCTTCGATAGTCACACGAGCACCACCATCCTCCACGTCCAACCCAATGATGCTGAGGTCGACAAGGCTATGCCTAAGAGGTTGTACACTCGTCGCATCACTTTGTTACTCTGCATTCATGTCGATCCCTCAGGGATCCATTACTATGGAACTACTATGGTACTACTATTCGTGCATTTGGTTAGAAGGAGTGGAGCAAAGCATAACTGGATGATTTTTTTCCTTTGGTGTCTCTTTCAAAGAAAAAACGTGGGAATTTTAATATCCACTTGGACGTCCTTTTCAAATTAATATGCATGAAGAACATGACTAATTGCATTACTGGCATAATAAGATTCTTATTTTTTTCATTTTCACGTGGTTTGACTTTAATTTGACCATGTTTCTCCATTACTGTGTTCTTCTAATTCATGTGACCCAAACACCCAGGTTGACAGAAATCCTATGTTTCCAAATGCTCGGTTTTGCACGTGCATTCCTATTCTATTCCTGTGTTTTTCTTATCACTGCATTTATAGAATCCTCCAATTCTAAGGAGCCCTTACAGATTTACTTCATTTTTAGATAGGCGTCAAAGAAAACTCTATGTGTTATGTCATGCTCCTGTCGTGCCGTCGTCCACCCCACCTGAGGTGCACCATCGACAGAAGCGTTCACTTCAGCAGAGATTCCCCCTGCAGACTTTCTTTTGCCGCCTCAAATCATCTTCCCCATTGCCGGCAGCCACGCCAACTGCATTACCATCATCGACTAAGCAGATGAACCTAAGGACTACACAGTTCCGGAAGAGAGGTCGCAGTCTTTCGTGTTTGCTCACGTTATATATCGGTTATTATTAACTGCTAATTTATCGTTCAAACTTGAGTTTTAAAATGCCCATCAGTCTCATATCGAGGCAGCAAAGAATGTATATGTCTACAATCTAGTTCATCTGGGGTCTTCTATGTTGTTCATGTTGGGTGGGCAACAAAAAGTAGATGATCCATTGTCTATCTTTTTAAACATAAGCTATAATCTACCTGATATCATTAGTTTTGGATCTATCCACTCGTTTGCTACCATCAGTCTTGATTTCTGCATGCAGCCCTTAGGCCTTACAAAATATAACTATTTTTTTATTATGCATGTCTGTTATTATAAACAACCATACTAAACATGTAGAGAAAAAGAGAAGACCATTGCATGTGAATATAATGTCATGCAGACGCCGCTCCATGGTGGGCAAAGTGGGCCCCCCTCCCACCATTCCAGATTGTATTCCCGAGGAAGATAATTGTTCAAATGGGGATTCAGAGGGAGCCGACCACTCCTATTTACCACCTGAGGTGTTTGCTCTAACCTGGCATGCTGATGTTGGTCATATCATGCATATGGCGCCTCAAATTGCGTACATTATACATCTTATATGTCATCAGCTTAGTTTAGAATTGCTTTGTGTGAATGCCATCTGTTTGGTTTCTATATCATAATCACACCATTCCTAAATATTTATCTTTTTAGAGATTTCAACAAGTGACTACATATAGAGCAAAATGAGTGGATCTACACTCTAAAATATGTCTATATACATCCGTATGTGGTAGTCCATTTGAAATCTCTAAAAAGACAAATATTTAGGAACGAAGGGAGTATATGGGAATTATGCAATGCCATCTTCTTTAGCCAGGCATCATGTGAATCATGCAATGCCATCCTGTTTAGCCAGTCATCGTATATGTGAATTGTATCATACCATATTTTTTTCATAATGTATTCCATTTGTCAACAATGTTTATACATTCATCTACTCTTCCTGTGCATCAGCCATTTGAGTCGGTCATGGGAAAATCTGGAGTGAAAACAAAGTCTTCGGACTAATCAGTGCTACATGTCGGTGCAGATTTTTTGCTAGTTACAGATAGCTCCTTAGAGGAGGATGTAGAGACAGATTGTAACATCCTAATTTTTTATTTGGATGTTAATCATTAGGTCATCATATGCATCCATGATGCTTGCATTTTGAATTGGTTTTATTTCGACATTTTGATCCTAGATACCTTAAGCAACTCAAGGACTATATCAGAGAGTTGGAGGTTTTCATAAAATACCATTTTTTTACTTTTAAAAATTGGTAAACTGGATGAAAGTGATATTTATTTGAAATTATTTTCCAATAATTTCAAAATAAATAAAATAATGAGAGGAGATAATATGACTTCTTCAAAACAGAGGAAATAATGGAAATTTAATTTTGAATAAAAATATTTTATTTTTGATTTTTATTTGAGATTTTATTTGGTTAAATTAGGGAAATTTTGCATTTTAGCCCAGAAAAATGTTCACGTTGTCCTAAATATTAGGAGAGGACCGTGAAAATTATTTTTGGGATTTTAGGATTTTTATTTATTTTATTTTGGATTTTTCTATTTCAGCGAAACTATTAAAAAACTCTTCGACCGACCGGGCCGAAGCCCAGCCGGCCCGCAACTGCAACCGCCATCGCCTTCCCCGCACGGGAGTCCCACGCCATGCCGTGTCGCTCGGAGTTTGAGCCGAACTCCGCCGCCGCCCGTGCCCCCCCAAGCCGGCTCACGCCCCCCTCCTTAAATACCCCATCGCCCGCGCCCTCTCCTCCTCAACTCGCTTGCCGTCGCCGCCTACCTCGCCACGCCGCCCGACCCACCCCGTTGCTGCAGCAGCTCGCCGTCGCCGCATCGCGCCGCCTCCCACCGCCGTAGCCGCCATCCCGCCACTCCGACCTCGCCTTAGAACGCCGTCGTCGCCGCCGGCCGAACCCGCGTGAACTGGTAAAAACTGATCGGTTTTCTATGTTTTTTTGTATGGTTTTTCTTTTACATCAGTTTTATTCTTTTAGGATTTGTTAATTAGCGAACGTTCACCCGTTTAGTTCTGTTAAAGAATGAATTCATTCGTTAGTTTCTGTTAGCGGACGTTCGTCCGATAGATTTTTCTTTTTAGTTTAATTTTCGTCCAGGAATCTATCCATAATTATTTTCATCGTAGATTAGTCCCTGACCTTCAAACCCTCCAAATCCAGTGAAAGAACGCCAAAATCTTCGTCTTGTTCCCGTCTATCCAGATAATGAACTTGAACATGATTTTGTAAATTTAAAATTTGATTTCAAGTAGATTTGAATTTGAACTTCTTTTGATCGTAGTTTGAGTTTCGTATCTCCGATTCGATTGATTCTTTTTGCAAATCCAAGCCCTTCACTTCAACTATCTGTTTAGATCTTTTCTTTTAGTTTTACCTTTTCATATTATGCTTGAGTGCTTATGTATGCTATTGTTTGTTCACGATAGAGTTTCCGGAGTGCGAAGCTTGCTACTACGAATCTCTAGGGTTTTCCGATCGTCAGCCAGGCAAGTAAGACTTTGATCATGTCCCTTATTACCTAGTTTTATGCATTAGTTTCAACCCACATATATTGCATGAGTAGGACTTTGATACCATGTGGGTATTGGGAAGTACTTGATGAGGTAGGAACCTATTGCCTTACATTCAAACCCTGGTGTTACTGCGTTATGATTGCACTACTTTGCTATGCTCGTAGAGATGGATTGGTATGTGAGATTCATGAAAGATGTGAGAGTTATTCATGAAAGAAGTGTAGGTGTACCAGTGTATCTTTCGGTTATGTTGATCTCATCACTCTACTTAATGAATTTGTTGGGTTATTCATGTTAATTTGGGATTGAGTTGTGGGTTCTCAATAATTTCATCAAACTTTGTAGTTAAATAAAATACATTCCTTTGTTGTAGGGAAAAATTAGCTTTATGCAAATTATAACCATAGAGCCTCCACCAGCCAAATATGCATGTAGTGATAGTTGTTATTTGTTCATTACTCTATGGTGTTATCTTGCTAGCATATTCCATGTGCTGACCTACACGGCTGCAATGTATAATGTTGCAGAGTTTTCAGACAAAGAGTAAGGTGCGATAGGTCGTTGTCATGCACTCTGTTCAGCCATATTATTGTAACAAGTACTCTTTTTGAGACACTCATGTAATAAGTGTGTGATTGAACTCTGCAATAAATCCTCGAGTACTGTGTGTCAGCAATACCGATCCAGGGATGACACTTAAGCACAGAGAATACGGTCTATTGAGATCGGGTCGCTACAAGATGGTATCAGAGCACACGTTGACTATAGGACGCGACCACTAGGAAAAGCCACAAGATACTCCTCTCTACTCATTTCTAATTCTTCTCCATTTCTACTCTATAGATGGTGGACCCAATGAACAAGTTCACTCAACCGGATGATGACACCCCTTTTGGACGACACTTGAAGGAAATCACTAGGTACCTGAACATCGGCATACCAAGCTTCACCGGAACCTTCACTACCACTTTACCAGAAGAGGAGCGCTGGACGATTCAAGATCGTGTTCCAGGAAGGACGTTTGCACTAGTTATCGGGCCCATCGAGTTTTCCTTTGATGCACTGACCTGGAGTCTAGGAAAGAGCATGGCCACCCACATCGCCATTGGACGCATAGGCAAGGTGTACAACAAGGATCTTGAGGACACCATCTACCAGTTATGTGGAAGCCGAGATGAGCAATGGGAGATGATTCACACCAGGAAGGATAGATCCATTGAAGCCTAGATACAGGAGTTAAACCAGCACATTCGATGCTATGAGAACTAGATGTGCACCAACATGATAGACACAAAGAAGGTGATTACCCGGAACATGGAGCTAGAAGAGGAACTCAAGTCTACATGTGATGGATATGAAGAAGAAATTATTGTACTACTAGAGAAGAATGAAGACCTAAAGAAGAAGCTAGGGATATTCGTGGGGGATCCTGAACCTGGAGTGGACATTCGTTCAGAGGATTACATCATACTAGACGACACAAACTCCGACCCCGACAGCGATGACGATTATGAAGACGAAGTTGGAGCAGATATCATGGAGTCTTCCACCGATCAAAATTTCTAGTCAACCACCATATTACCATTAGTATTCTCCCATGTATATAGTAATAGTCCACGAGATTTTGTAAAGGTAGCTTAGATCGATTGTATGAATTTTGTTTGTATTGAGTGCTGTGAAATGAATGTGTTTGTCTCATGTGCATATGGGTTGTGAAACATCTCTTTAGACCTCACACTATTTTGTTCTCACCCCTTTAAACCTATCAGATGCCTCTGAGACATGATCCCGCATTCGCCTTCCCACCGGAGCTCACTCAGTTGATCCAACAGCAGAATGCCTTGATGCAGTTGCTAGTCCAGAACCAAGGCAACAACGAGAACAACAACAACCCACTGCCACCACCTCCAATGGACAACTTAGCCCGTTTTCTAAGGTTGAATCCGTTGGTGATCTCTAGTAGCACCGAGCCGATTGTTATTGATGACTGGCTCCGCGGGGTTGGAAGGGAGCTGACCACCGCAGGTTGCACAGATGCTGAGAAGGTGCACTTTGCCGCACATCAACTAGATGGACCCGCAGCCTCAGGTGGGAGAACTACACAATCACTTTCTCCATGGCCAATGTCACTTGGGATCAATTTCAGCAAGCATTCCGCACTACACATGTCTCAGCTGGAGCTATGAGTATGAAGAAGCATGAGTTTCGCAACTTACACCAGGGAAATCATACCATGGGGCAGTAGGTGGATGAGTTCAGCAAGTTAGCACGCTACGCCCAGATGATGTGGCCACAGATGCCACGAAGTAGGAGAAGTTTATGGAGGGGCTGAATGACGAGCTGAGTATGCAGTTGATGGTGTCAACATCCGCCAACTGTTAGGAGTTGGTAGACAGGGCTCTTATGATTGAAAGCAAGCAGCAGCAGATAGAGAACCGCAAATAGGAGTATGGATAGGGGAAGTACAACTCTGGAGCTCAACAGAAGCCTCGTTTTACCCCGAACCCGGGAGGACATACCCATCATAACCATGGAGGCCATTCTCACAACGGTGGAAGCTCACATAATCACAGTGGCCCTAAAAATGGAAATGGGAATGCAGGAAACAATAGCTAGAGCCGTACCAACCCGACAACACCCGCCAAGAAAGATTTGAGCCATGTTACCTATTTCAAGTGCGGGAAGACTGGACACTACGCCAATGATTGTTCTAAGTTAAAGAATGGTAACGGAAATGGAAGCTCTGGAAAGAAGCCCAACCCATTCACCAGAGGGTAGGTGAACCACGTCAACGTGGAGGAAGTTGAAGAGCAGCCCGACGCAGTGATTGGTAAGTTTTTAATTAAGCCATTTACCGCCCTTGTTCTTTTGACACTTGTGGATCGCATTCATACATATCAAGGGGATTTGTGAATAAGTTTAGTTGCCCACCGTAGCCCTTAAGACACCTATGTTAGTAAGCTCACCTGGAGCGGAGTGTATGGCTAGCAGAGGATGTTTTCAGTTGCCATTGACCATAGGTAGGCATGTTTTCCCCTCAGACCTAATAATTTTCGAGTCACAAGGATTGGATGTGATACTAGGCATGGATTGGCTATCAATGTATGGAGGAAACATCGATTGTGCTAGTAAGTCAATACTTCTCACCACCCAGAGGGTAAAAGGATCAAGTATGTGCGTAGGCATGCGCCAAGGAGGACTCAAGTGAATTCACTTTCGCGAGTTATTCAGGAGGAAGTGCCAGTTGTGAAGGATTATCCCGACGTATTCCCATAGGAACTACCAGGCATGCCACCAGATCGAGATATAGAATTTTCGATAGAGTTATTACGAGGCACTGGACCAATATCGAAGACACCGTATCAGATGCCCACGAATGATCTGGAGGAAATTAAGAAGCAGATTAAGGAGTTATTGGAGAAAGGTTATATTCGACCAACTTCATCACCATGGGGAGCCCCATTTCTCCTAGTTGAGAAGAAGGATGGATCATTGAGAATGGTTGTGGATTATCGTGCATTGAATGAGGTGACGATCAAGAACAAATACCCACTACCGATGATCAATGACTTGTCTGACCAGCTACAGGGAGCTAAAGTATTTTCCAAGATTGATCTTTGATCAGGATACCACCAGCTGAAGATCCGAGAACAGGATATACCGAAGACAAGTTTTACCACAAGGTACGGGCTATATGAGTATGCTGTCATGTCTTTTGGTTTGACTAATGGCCCTACCTACTTTATGAGTATGTTGAATAAGGTGTTCATGGAGTTCTTGAATAAGTTTGTTGTGGTGTTCATTGATGATATATTGGTATACTCGAAGAATGAAGAAGAGCAAAAGGAACATTTGCGCCTAGTTCTTGAGAAACTCAGGGAATATTAGCTATATGCAAAGTTCAGCAAATGTTAGTTTTGGTTGAAGGAAGTTGGATTTCTCGGACAATTTATATCTGGAGAAGGTATAGAAGTAGGCCCTTCCAAGGTTTAGTCTATCACTGAGTGGTTGGCACCCACCTCAGTTTGGGAGATACACTGTTTCTTGGACTTGCAGGATATTACCAGAGATTCATTGGGAATTTTTCCAAGATTGCGAAGCCCATGATGGAGATATGGAAGAAGGAAACCAAGTTCAAATGGACCGAAGAATGTGAGGCCAGTTTTCAGGAGTTGAAGAAACATTTAGTTACAGCCCCGGTGCTAATTCTTCCAGATATACGCAAGGACTTCCAAGTGTATTGCGACGCTTCTCGCCAGGGACTTGGAGGTGTGCTTATGCAAGACTGAAGAGTTGTTTCATATGCCTCACGTTAGCTTCGACCTCATGAGTTGAATTATGCCACACATGATATGGAATTAGCAGCCGTAGTGCATGCGCTCAAGACCTGGAGACATTTTCTTATTGGAAACCATTGTGATACATGGATCATAAGAGTTTGAAGTACATCTTCACACAGAAGGAGTTGAATCTTAGGCAGAGGAGATGGTTAGAGCTCATAAAATATTATGATATGAAGTTGCATTATCATACAGGAAAGGAAAATGTTGTAGCAGACGCTTTGAGCCGCAAGAGTTATGTTATACGCTCGTAACCGGAGGATTACTGCAAGAGTTAGCCAACGATCTCAGAGAACTTCGTTTGGAGATAGTTCTAAGAGGTTTTGTTGCAGCATTGGAAGTTCAGTCCATGTTGCTGGGAAAGATTCGAGAAGCCTAGAAGACTGATAAGGAGATTGTAGAGATAAAGGAGAAGATGAGTAAAGGAAAAGCCAAAGGTTTTCGCGAGGATGAACATGAAACTTTATGGTTTGAGGATCGTATTTATGTGCCCAATGACCCAGAGATCAGGAAGTTAATACTTCAGGAAGCTCATGACACTACAAAAAAAATACACTTCCATAATGATACGTGTTTGTCATAGTAGGTCACGTTTTCTGTCATGCATGTACATCCATGAAAATTTTATGATAGAATCAAGATAGTCATACCTGTGCTGTCGTAGAAGTGTTCCATGACATTACCAAAATTATCATCACGGAAGTGTCCACTTCCATGACGATAAATCACACGTCACAGAAGTGCTTTCGTCAAGGGTGACCGACATGTGGCATCCACCATAACGGAACGCCGTTAAGCTATCGGGTCTGGTTTTGGATCCGATAACCCGTTAACAGCCTGGACCAATGGGGATTTTCCACGTGTAAAATTCTGATTGGCTGATGGAAACATGTGTCAGCTCCGTGTTGGCACAGGTGTCACTCATCTAATGGGCGAGATGCGCCTATGATATGTTGACACGTGGACCGGTCCAAAAGTGGCCCATAAAGTTTAAATGGGCCGGCCCAACTAAAGGCCCAAAAGATTTTGCGGTCCATAATGGTTCAGCCCAGCAAAAGGCCCACGAGATTTTTCATATCATAATGGGCCGGCCCAGCTAAAGGCCTGCAAGATTTTGTAGGCCATAATGGGTCGGCCCAGCTAAAGGCCCACGAGATTTTGCGGACCATAATGGGCCAGCCCAGCTAAAGGCCCAACATTCTCAGTTAAGGCCCGTACGACTAGTGTGAAATCGGCCTGTCAATGTCCTGTCCTAATTACGGCCCGGTGTATTTCCGACCTGTTTAAGGTCCTGCTTCATTTGGGCCCATTTACATGCCATTGAAACTTTCGGCCCATAAACGACCGTGAAGGATTTGGGTCCTATTCGGTCATGTCTGACATTCGGCCTGTTAGAGGCCCACTATAGATTTGGGCCACTTTCAGCCTGTTGTGATTTTCGGCCTGTTAATGTCGGACGAAATCCATGGGCCATATGTGGCCCAACGTCACATCGGGACCATTCACGGCCCATATAAAAATGACAATAATCTAGCCCCAGCGAACTTCTGGCCTGTTAAAGGCCTGTGTATTAGGTCGGCGCATTTACGGCCCCTTCGAATTTCGGCCTGTGAAAGATCCGCATCGTAAATGGGCCCAATCTCACTTTTGGTCTTTTAAAGGCCCATGTTTTATGGGCTTGAGATATTTACACCTGTAAACGGCCTATTGTTACTGAGGGCCCAAATTATGTTTAGGCCTATTAAAGGCCCACTATGGGCACAGGCCTACCAAAAAATATGAAATCTTATGCTGATTTAGGCCCAGATATTTTTAGTGGGCTACATGCAAATTTCGGCCCATAATCGTTTTTAGCCCAATTGGAATGGGCCTGATGAATGTTGGCATGTTGGGCTCCTACGAAGCTTTCGGCCGAATACATTACTAAGATAAACCCAGAGTATACAAAAATAGCGTCATAATTATTGCAGCCTTTGGCAGCATCATCAATGTTGTATCACAACAAGAGGCTTGTTGGCATGAAGTTTACAGTCCTTGCAGATAAAAGCACCATCAGATGTATAGAAGCATAGATCATTTGACCTGAGTGCTAATTTTTCATGCTGTGGAATCTGATAGAGCAGCATGATCTTCACCTTTTTCCCGCCATTGCTCTTGAACAATGAAGCGAATGTCTGATATTCTAGTTTCAAAACCATTCATATCTTGATGACATTTGTCAACCACTATTCTTGTTTCCAAAACGACGTCCGTTAGGGATTGGACTTGTGTCTGGAGCACAGATATATCACTCTGTCTAGGAGGAAGATTTTGTTCAGTAGGCGATTTGGACAAGGTTACCTTGACAACCAACCTAGAATTACGCAGGAAGGTGCTTTTTGCAGTATTAGTGGAGAGATACTGACGCACTGCAGCAAGAGGTGACATTGTGCCTGTGGTAGCCTCGTCACCTTCAGGTGGTTGTGGCTGTTCAATCATTTTTTCATAGCTTCCTGAAAGTTTGAACTTGTAGATTAGTGTACCAGATAAGTTACTAATGAGACAAAAACAAACAAAGTAGGTGACACGTTTATACATAACTTATTTTGGTGAACTACTCTAATACATTAGCATGTATTGCAGTGCCAACTAAATAATAAAATCACTTTTAGAACATATGTCCATGTACCATGCCTAATGTATTGTCTATTTCCTCACATTCGTTGACATCTAAGGATAAAGAGAAATGGTTTAAAGTAGGATAAACATAGTATGACATCAATCATATCATGGGCAAACAGATATAAAACAAACATGCTATTTTATCATTGTGTGCACACGTGAACATAACAACTAGAATACAGATCAAGACCAAAAGAATATCATTCATCTCTTTTGAACCATGTAAGGTGAAATGATACGTTGAGGCAACTGTGTATAAAAGTGAACAGAGTAATTGACATTGGCTGCAAACCAAGTAGTTAAATGAACACATCACAGTACCAATCAGTTCAAAGGCAGGAGGAGTGAGGACTTACAACAGCGGCTTGAACTGGTGTGCTCATGCCCTTCATCTTGCTGGTGTGGCAATCCTTGAAGATTTGCACTGCACTCGGTTCAGGTTCTTTTTGGTCCGCACAGGCTTTCCTCTGTATTTGGAACAAGTCAATATAGATAGGATAATATGGCACAGAAAAAAGAAGGAAGTAGCAGCTATTTACAAGAGCCTCGCAGTGTGCAATATAGCTACGAGATCCTGATGTCTATTGTAATTTCACTTTAGAACGGTTGGTCTTATTCTTCAAACAGTTGGCCTAGAAGAAGATACACTTGTAAGGCACATACATAAATACAAGTTCAATATGTGGTCTGATCAAACACATATAGCCTACCTGATACTTTGGGTCAGACCGGTGTTTAACGAGGGCTGTCTAATCTTGATCTGTAATATATTCGACTGGAGATGTTTGGGCGATTTCATTGTTAAACTTGCCTTCAAAGTGAGATTTTCTAAGGTGGTACTGACACTGTTGCAGAGCAGACTGAAAAACATGAGTGCATGCTTGTTTAGTTGCATCATCTTTCGGATCCAACTTGAACCTCATCTATTGAAAAAAGAATGTGAGTCTTATTAGGAGGAAGCTAGAAAGTATGGGACAGAGCAAGACAATATTACTAATTGCGATGAATAACATTACTTACAAATAAATGGTCAAGGAAGGTGTTAAACTGGGTATTGTCTTTCTCATTCCTGTACTGGATCCACGTTGGGAGGATACGTGCATGACACCTAACGGCAACAGCTGCCTCTGATACTAACTCGCCTGACTCTCTAGCATCACGTGGCCTTTTTAAACCTGCTCAAAATGGACCTCCATTCTCCCTCCTTTAGATTTTGTTAACCTTTCAAGCATTATCCCTGATGTCTGTTTCCACTTGCGTCGTGGTGCTAGTTCAACAACGAATAAGGAAAGTGTTAGTGTACATCAAACTGTGAGAGTACATATAATGGAGCATGCAACTGTAACTTGACTCGGTCAGGTACCGTCTTGGTGTTGATGCTCATGAGGTTCATCTGATCTTGCCAAGTCCTGTTGTGTCAGTAGTGCTTCGGAACTAGTGTTAGGTGTGAAGGCAGCTTGGGAACTGGCCAGTTCCAGAGCAAACGAATGAGTAACTCGTTGAGATGCTGGTACAGTTGAAGCGGATGCTGCACCTGGTGGAGCATGTGATACTGTGTTTGTAGATTTAGCCGGTGGACTTGGACCTTCTGCTGCACTATAAGTACCAGCAGAATCTGGACGGCAGATCCTTTTCTGTTTCACCCGACGAGTAACATCACCCCCTACTATATTATTTTCCTTGCTCTTTTTTGACTTTGCCGTGTCAAGCTGTACCCACAACACAAAAGAATAAAATCGCTCTTCAGAACTCATTGATGCATGATACAGACAAGCAATACTGTTGGGGATATATCTATCAGTTATCACCTGCGCAGAAGGGGCCGGGTCTGCCCCAATGGCGGGTTACACAAGAAGCCCAGTAAACATTCAAGATGATAGTTTATTAAATCTTATAGAAGGCCCAAAGGCCTGGAGGCAGCTTAAGGCCTGATATTATGAACCGCCGTATGCAAGGAAAGACTTGTAAAGAAAGGCAAGTAAAGGAAGTCACCGAGCCGGATACGGTTATGAGCCGGCTGGGACTCTGTAGGCCACCAGGCATCAACCCGTGTATATAAGGGGACGACCCGGTGGCGCCTTAGGGCAAGAAACAAAAGATCGATAACCAAACCGGCGAGTTGAGCCTCTTGGTAATCGAAACCCCAGCAATACCAACACAAATAGACGTAGGCTTTTACCTTCATCGTAAGGGGCCGAACTAGTATAAAAACTCTCGTGTCCTTTGTCCCGATTAACCCCTTTAAGCCTCCTAGTTGCGATGGACCTATGACTAAGTCCTTTCTCTAGGACATCTGCCATGTCAATTCCATGACAGTTGGCGCCCATCGTGGGGCCAGCGCACGGTGGATTTGAGTTCTTGAAGGGCAACTTCGAAGGGCTCAAGGGATACGCTATGGGCTGTATGACCAAGAGTCGTCGCGGCAAGCTCTACATCAACAACGAAGGTGGGGCCCCGAGGCCGGCTCGATTGAGTATGGGTACCGGGTCGCCTTCGGCGGAATTCACATCTTCATCGGTCGGATCGGCGAGTCAGCCCTGAGCCGGACGTCCACACCAACCTCATCGAAACGGCTCGGCACGCAAGGACCACCCATGTTCAATCTGTCGTGAAGCATGCCTTTGTAGGCTGCGTCCACGGTAGTGAGTACTCTGAAGGATCGGTGGAGGGCAGTGAGACGACCGTCTCTTCTGACACTGCATCATCAACAGGCGAGACGGACTCTTTGTACCAGCTGCTGGACGACATGCTCCGGGGCTGTTCCAATGGCAGCAGTATTCCGGACCCTCTTGAGCTGCCGAATTGGGCCGAAGTCTTCATGGCAGGGACGCAGCCCAGGCAGAACTCTACAGCTGCGGCAGCAACAGCTACCGAGTCGGCTGTAGCCGGGTCAGGAGACCTCGCGCGCCCCCGGCTCAGATTCTAATGGACCTCATGGATAAATTGACGACCCTGTTGACCGCCGTGGTAGAGCCGACGGATAAAGCCCAGCACGACGTAGAGGTGGCATGCGTACGTGAAGAGATGGTGCAAGCTAAGGAAAGTCTAGCCCAGAGTAAGTGAGGATGGCAGCAGAGACCTTCCGGCGCTCGGTGGATCTTAACGCGTCAAACGAGGTCATGAGGAGGAGGCATCAGAAAACTCAGTCATGTTTACCTCTAACGCTTGATCCTAGGAACCTATTCCATACACCTAGAGCTGGGGGAAGCAACCCGCCGGAGGCAAACCGAATCACGACACCCGGTGCACCGGTTCAGCCGCGTGCCATGGAGCCGCCTCGTATAATTACCGCTCCACCTCATTATGTACCAACAGCGCCGGGTCACTTCTCCAACCCCTTGGAAAACCTCATCGCAGCGTTGGCTCGTTTGGCGTCTCTCCCGATGGAAGGAGACTCACTAGCGGCGGTTGAAACGCAGAGGGTAAGAGAACTTCGTCAAACAGCTCTGGCACAGCAGGATGCGTACTCCTACAGTCGAGACAGGATCCATTCAACTCCTCGCCCATGCCGGAGCCCGAGCTACAGTAGGCATATGGAATCCGCAGACATGTCAAGCAATGCTCAACGCCACAACCGGCCACACAGGAATGAGCTGGTGCGGGCTGGAGCCCTTAACTTGGCAGATCAGGAGAGGATTCGACAAGAGGCGGAACGAGCAGTTCAAATGGCAGCAGATCAGGAGGCTCATCAAACTATTCCGACTTATCCAGCAACCTAAGTCGAGGCAGGAGTGGCCACAAGAACCGGAGGCGTCCCTTGCTTGGTGCCGGCCATATGTAATGAGCATCTGCCGAAGGACTTTAAGGGGCCTCGTAAGGTGCCTAATTACACGACTGACTTACAGCCTGGGTCTTGGATTGAGAGTTATGAGATGTCTATGGAGTTGTTGGAGGTCAGTGACACAGCAATGGCCAAGTATTTCACTATGATGTTGGATGGAACAGCTCGTACTCAGTTGAAGGGGTTGCCGCCTAATTCTATCGGCTCATGGGCGGAGTTAAAGGCCCGGTTCATCCAGAACTTCAAAGACACGTGTAAGCAGCCTAAGTCAATTGTGGACCTAATGAACTGTAAGCAAGAGGATGATGAGTCTACAACCCATTGGGTGTGCCGGGTCAAGGAGATAATACATTCGTCTGATAAGATGGATGCCGGCTCAGCAGTTTTGATGTTGGAGAAAAATTTCCGTTTTGAACCTCTGAACCAGAAGTTGGGGCGGCTCAAGCGTGACTGTAATGACATGGGCCAGTTGATGGCAGCTCTCGTCAAGTATGCTAATTCTGATAGTACCAAAGACCCGGTGTCTGACGAAGAAAAGACAGCAAACAGAAAGAAGAATGGCAACGCCAAGGGTCACCAGCATAACCCGGCAAATCAAGGAGGTAATAAACGCAAGGCTGATGAGTTTGTGGCTAACACAATTGCACAGGGCGGAAATCAACGGTGCAAGGGCAGACAACCCCCTCGGTCGGGCGGGTCAGGTCCCACCCTTGAGCAACTATTGAATGAACCTTGTCCAAGGCACGACACCCGGGAGAAGCCAGCCACCCACCTGTGGAAAGATTGTATGGTCATGAAAGCGTTTAAAAATTCCAACGCGTTTGATGGAGGTCACGGCCCAGGTGGCGGTTCAGGTAGAGGTAGTTTCCAAGGCCTGGGCACTGGTTCAGGTGGAGGAGGATTTCACTGTCAGGGCCATCCTGGTAACCAAGGAGGATATAATCCACAAGCCGGCCGAGGTCATCAGCAGCAACAGTCCGGATATCAGAGCAACCCAAAACAAGTAAATAGTGGGCAATACCATGTATTCACCACTAGTTTATGTAAGAGGGACCAGGAGCTTCACAAAGAGGGCCGTCAATGCCGTTGAGCCGGCGATTCGACGTTACTTACGTTGGTCAGAGCAGCCTATTATGTGGAGCAGAGAGGATCACCCATCCCGGGTCGATAATCCGGGTCACTTGGATTTGGTAGTGGCGCCTCAGGTTGGTGGATACAAATTCACTAAGGTACTCATGGATGGAGGCAGCAGCATCAACATCCTCTACTATGAGACATTCCGCAGGATGGGATTGACTGATAAGAGTCATAAATAATACTACACTATTTTTCACGGTGTGGTTCCTGGCAAGTCAACGTACCCAGTGGGTAAGATTGAACTGGAAGTAGCCTTTGGGGATGAATATGATTCCAGAGCAGAAAAATTAACCTTTGAGGTGGTAAAGATCAAAAGCCCATATCATGCTCTGTTTTGACGGCCGGCTTATGCCAAGTTCATGGCTAGGGCGTGTTATGTATATTTGCAGCTCAAGATGCCGGGTTATAAGGGCACCATCACAATACATGGGAGCTGGAAAATAGCTTTGGAGTGTGAAGAAGGTGATGCTGCCTATGCTGAATCTGTTTGTGCAACAGAGGAGTTAAAGTTTTACAAGGATCATGTTGACCAGGCAGACATGACGTCATTAAAGAAACCAACAACAGAGCATGAGCCGGTGTTGAAATTCAAATCAGCTGATGACACCAAGATGGTTGACTTTGTGCCTGGCGACTCATCCAAGCAGTTCATCATCAGTGCAAACTTGGATCCAAAATAGGAAAGCGCGCTCATCGAGTTCATCCGTGAGAACCGGGACATCTTTGCATGGAAACCTTCAGACATGCCGGGTGTCCCGAGGGATCTCGCTGAGCAAACTCTCAATATTGATGCAAAGTTTAAACTTGTGAGACAGTTTCTGCGATAGTTCAATGAAGAAAGGCGCAAGGCCATTGGAGAAGAGGTGGCCTGGCTCTTGGCGGCCGGGATCATCGTAGAAGTCTTTCACCCAGAGTGGTTAGCCAACCCGGTGCTTGTACTAAAAAAGAATGGCACCTGGCGTATGTGTGTGGATTACACCGATCTGAACAAGGCTTGTCCGGCTGATCCTTTTTCCCTCCCCCGTATTGATCAGATCATCGATGCTACGGCGAGTTGCGCACGTTTGAGTTTCTTGGATGCTTACTCAGGTTATCATCAGATTAAGATGGCGGTCAAAGATTAGGATAAGACGGCTTTTATCACTCCTTTTGGAGCTTTCTGCTATGTGTCTATGCCTTTTGGGCTTAAGAGTGCCCAGGTGACTTACCAACGGTGTGTACATAACTGTCTTCATGATTAGATTGGGCGTAATTTTCATGCTTATGTGGATGATATAGTGGTAAAATCCAGGAAAGAGGAAACATTAGTTGCAGACCTGAAAGAGACCTTCGATAATCTCCGGGTGTACAAAATGATGCTTAACCCAGCCAAGTGTGTTTTTGGAGTCCCAGCCGGCAAGCTCTTGGGTTTTTTGGTGTCCAGCTGAGGTATTGAAGCTAACCCGGTGAAAATCAAGGCAATTACATCCCTGGCCAAACCAACATGCATCAATGATGTTCAATGACTGGCAGGTCGTGTTGCTGCTTTGAGCTGGTTCATAAGCCGGTTAGGGGAGAAGGCAATGCCTTTGTATCAGATGATGAAGAAAACAGATGATTTTGTTTGGAGTGATGCTGCAAACTCTGCTTTTGAAGATCTGAAGACACATCTTGCTGAGCCGCCGGTCCTGGCTGCTCCAGTTGAGAATGAGCCGCTATTGTTATACGTGGCCACCAATTCATGCGCTGTTAGTGTGGCTATTGTAGTGGAGCGTAAGGAGGCTGGCAAGGAACATCTGGTTCAACGACCGGTTTACTACGTCAGTGAGGTGTTAACTGAATCCAAGCAACGATGTCCACATTGGCAGAAGCTCGTGTATGGGGTGTTCATGGCAAGCCAGAAGCTTAAACACTATTTTTAGGGTCATCCAATCACTGTGGTTAGCTTTGCTCCTTTGGGAGACATCATTCAAAACAGAGAAGCCACTGGATGAGTTGCCAAGTGGGCCAAGGAGCTTGGGTCTCCTAGGTTGAAGTATGTACCACGTACTGTGATCAAATCTCAAGCACTAGTTGACTTCATTAATGACTAGACAGAGATGCAGATGCTAGAAGAGAAACCAGACAACACGTATTGGCTCGGGGGCTGGAGTTGTTTTAACCTCTCCCCGAGGTGATAAATTTTGTGTTACGGCTGATGTTTCCTTGCACTAACAACGCAGCAGAGTATGAAGCCTTGCTCCATGGTCTTAGAGTGCCAAAAGAGATGAGTTTGAGCCGGGTCAGATGTCTTGGCGACTCAGATTTAGTGGCTCAACAGGTATCAGGCAAGTGGGATTCCAAGGATCCTCTCATGGCAGCTTATCACCGGGAGGTTGGTGTTGTTGTAGGGTGTTTTAAAGGTTATCAGGTGGAGCACATTGACTGTAGGAAGAATGAAGCGGCTTATGCTTTAAGCCGGTTGGGATCTCAGCGTAAGCCGGTACCACCAAACAGCTTTTTGGATGTTTTGCATAACCCGTCTGTCAAGTTGCCCACAAAAGAAGCTTTAGCTGTTCCTGACCTGGAGGCGCAGTTGGTGGAGGCCCTTCATGTCATCCCAGATTGGACAGTGTCGTTCTTGGCTTACATGACCCAGGGAGAGTTGCCAGCGGATGAGACCCTGGCTTGACAGATAACCGGACGGTCCAAGTCAATGACGATGTCTAATGGAGAACTATACCATCGTAGCGTCTCTGGAGTGTTTCAACGATGTGTTTCCCCTAAAGAAGGCCAAGAAATACTTCGTGAGATCCATGAAGGCGATTGTGGTCATCACGCCGGGTCAAAATCTCTGGTGGCCAAAGCTTTTGGTCACGGTTTTTACTGGTTGACGGCTCACGCTGATGCAGAGGATCTGGTCAGCAGATGTGATGGATGTCAAAACTTTGCACGACGAGCACATGTTCTGGCTCAAGAGCTCTGGATGATTCCAATCACTTGGCCGTTTGCGGTCTGGGGGCTTGACATGGTGGGGCCTTTCAAAAGGTCTAAGGATAAAAAGACACATCTTTTAGTGGCAGTTGATAAATTCACAAAGTGGGTTGAGGCAGAACCGGTGAGTAAGTGTGATGCGGCCACGGCGGTTCAGTTCATGAAAAAGGTGATCTTACGCTTTGGTTTTCCACACATTATTATCAATGACAATGGCACTAGTCTATCCCAAGGGGCTATGGAGGAGTTTTGCCAACATGAGAATATCCGACTTGATGTTTCTTCTGTAGCTCATCCTCAATCCAATGGTCAAGCTGAGAGAGCAAATTAGGAAATTTTAAAAGGTCTCAAACCCCGGCTTATGGTTCCCTTACAGCGAACGCCGAGTTGTTGGGTAGAGGAATTACCCTCGATGTTGTGGAGTATCAATACCACACCTAACAGGTCTACAGGTTACACACCTTTCTTCATGGTGTATGGAACAGAAGCAGTGTCGCCTAGTGACATCCGTCATGACACGCCCCATGTGGCAGCTTATGTTGAAGCTAATAATGAAAAAGCCAGATAGGATGCAATCGACTTGTTAGATGAAGAAAGAGACTTAGCAGCAGCTCGATCAGCAATTTATCAACATGACCTGCGCCGTTATCACAGCCGCCGGGTTAAGTCCAGGACTTTTCAGGAAGGCGACCAAGTGCTCTGGCTCATCCAGGATCTGTCAGATGCACACAAATTATCCCCACCTTGGAAAGGACCCTTTGTGGTCAGAAAGAACTTAAACAACGGGTCGTATTACCTCATTGACATTCGAAAGCACAAAGACTCGTGTAAGTCGGAGGAGGAGACCCGCCGGCCATGGAACATCGCACAACTTTGTGAAGGAAATATGCCCTAGAGGCAATAATAAAGTTATTATTTATTTCCTTATATCATGATAAATGTTTATTATTCATACTAGAATTGTATTAACCGGAAACATAATACATGTGTGAATACATAGAAAAACAGAGTGTCACTAGTATGCCTCTACTTGACTAGCTCGTTGATCAAAGATGGTTATGTTTCCTAACCATAGACATGAGTACATTTGATTAATGGGATCACATCATTAGGAGAATGATGTGATTGACTTGACCCATTCCGTTAGCATAGCACTTGATCGTTTAGTTTGTTGCTATTGCTTTCTTCATGACTTATACATGTTCCTATGACTATGAGATTATACAACTCCCGTTTATCGGAGGAACACTTTGTGTGCCACCAAACGTCACAACGTAACTGGGTGATTATAAAGGTGCTCTACAGGTGTCTCCGAAGGTACTTGTTGGGTTGGCGTATTTCGAGATTAGGATTTGTCACTCCGATTGTCGGAGAGGTATCTCTGGGCCCTCTCGGTAATGCACATCACTTAAGCCTTGCAAGCATTTCAACTAACGAGTTAGTTGCAGGATGATGTATTACGGAACGAGTAAGGAGACCTGCCGGTAACGAGATTGAACTAGGTATTGAGATACCGACGATCGAATCTCAGGCAAGTAACATACCGATGACAAAGGGAACAACGTATGTTGTTATGCGGTCTGACCGATAAAGATCTTCGTAGAATATGTGGGAGCCAATATGAGCATCCAGGTTCCGCTATTGGTTATTGACCGAAGACGTGTCTCGGTCATGTCTACATTTTCTTGAACCCGTAGGGTCCGCATGCTTAACGTTACAATGACAGTTTCATTATGAGTTTATATATTTTGATGTATAGAATTTTGTTCGGAGTCCCGGATGTGATCACGGACATGACGAGGAGTCTCGAAATGGTCGAGACATAAAGATTGATATATTGGACGGCTATATTCGGACACCGGAAGTGTTCCGGGTGATTTCGGAGAAAACCGGAGTGCCGGAGGGTTACCGGAACCCCCCGGGAGAAGTAATGGGCCTTATGGGCCCTAGTGGAGAGAGAGAGGGGCGGCCAGGGTGGGCCGCGCGCCCCCTCCCCCTCTGGTCCGAATTGGACTAGGAGAGGGGGGCGGCGCCCCCCTTTCCTTCTCCCTCTCCCCCTTCCTTTCCCCCTCCTACTAGGAGTAGGAAAGAGGGGAGTCCTACTCCTACTAGGAGGAGGACTCCTCCTCCTTGGCGCGCCCAAGGGCTGGCCGGCCTCCCCCCTTTGCTCCTTTATATACGGGGGCAGGGGGGCACCTCTAGACACACAAGTTCATCTTCGTGATCGTTCTCTTAGCCGTGTGCGGTGCCCCCTTCCACCATAATCCTAGATAATATTGTAGCGGTGCTTAGGCGAAGCCCTCCGACGGTAGAACATCAAGATCGTCACCACGCCGTCGTGCTGACAGAACTCTTCCCCGACATTCTGCTGGATCGGAGTCCAGGGATCGTCATCGAGCTGAACGTGTGCTAGAACTCGGAGGTGCTGTAGTTTTGGTGCTTGATCGGTCGGGCCGTGAAGATGTAAAACTACATCAACCGCGTTGTGCTAACGCTTCCGCTTTTGGTCTACGAGGGTATGTAGACAACACTCGCCTCTCTCGTTGCTATGCATCACCATGATCTTGCGTGTGCGTAGGAAATTTTTTGAAATTACTACGTTCCCCAACAGTGGCATCCGAGCCTAGGTTTTATGCGTTGATGTTATGCACGATTAGAACACAAGTGAGTTGTGGGCGGTATAAGTCATACTGCTTACCAGCATGTCATACTTTGGTTTGGCGGTATTGTTGGATGAAGCAGCCCGGACCGACATTACGCGTACGCTTATGCGAGACTGGTTCTACCGACTTGCTTTGCACACAGGTGGCTGGAGGGTGTCAGTTTCTCCAACTTTAGTTGAACCAAGTGTGGCTACGCCCGGTCCTTGCGAACGTTAAAACAGCACCAACTTGACAAACTATCATTGTGGTTTTGATGCGTAGGTAAGAATGGTTCTTGCTAAGCCTGTAGCAGCCACGTAAAACTTGCAACAACAAAGTAGAGGACGTCTAACTTGTTTTTCAGGGCATGTTGTGATGTGATATGGTCAAGACATGATGCTAAATTTTATTGTATGAGATGATCATGTTTTGTAACCGAGTTATCGACAACTGGCAGGAGCCATATGGTTGTCGCTTTATTGTATGCAATGCAATCGCGCTGTAATGCTTTACTTTATCACTAAGCGGTAGCGATAGTCGTGGAAGCATAAGATTGGCAAGACGAAAACGATGCTACGATGGAGATCAAGGTGTCACGCCGGTGACGATGGTGATCATGATGGTACTTCGGAGATGGAGATCACAAGTACAAGATCATGATGGCCATATCATATCACTTATATTGATCACATGTGATGTTTATCTTTTATGCATCTTATCTTGCTTTGATTGATGGTAGCATTATAAGATGATCCCTCACTAAATTATCAAAGTATAAGTGTTCTCCCTGAGTATGCACCCTTGCGAAAGTTCTTCGTGCCGAGACACCACATGATGATCTGGTGTCATAGGCTCTACGTTCAAATACAACGGGTGCAAAATAGTTGCACAATCGGAATACTAAGGTTAAACTTGACGAGCCTAGCATATAACAGATATGGCCTCGGAACACAGAGACCGAAAGGTCGAGCGTGAATCATATAGTAGATATGATCAACATAGTGATGTTCACCATTGAAACTACTCTATCTCACGTGATGATCGGACATGGTTTAGTTGATTTGTATCACGTGATCACTTAGAGGATTAGAGGGATGTCTATCTAAGTGGGAGTTCTTAAGTAATATGATAAATTGAACTTTAATTTATCATGAACTTAGTCCTGGTAGTATTAGCATATCTATCTTGTAGATCAATAGGTCGCGTTTTGCTGCCCTGTTTTATTTTTGATATGTTCCTAGAGAAAACTAAGTTGAAAGATGTTAGTAGCAATGATGCGGATTGGATCCGTGATCTGAGGTTTATCCTCATTCCTGCACAGAAGAATTATGTCCTTGATGCACCGCTAGGTGACAGACCTATTGCAGGAGCAGATGCAGACGTTATGAACGTTTGGCTAGCTAAATATGATGACTACTTGATAGTATAGTGCACCATGCTTAACAGCTTAGAATCGGGACTTCAAAGACGTTTTGAATGTCATGGACCATATGCGATGTTCCTGGAGTTGAAGTTAATATTTCAAGCAAATACCCGAGTTGAGAGATATGAAGTCTTCAACAAGTTCTATGGCTAAAAGATGGAGGAGAATCGCTCAACTAGTGAGCATGTGCTCAGATTGTCTGGGTACTTCAATCGCTTGAATCAAGTGGGAGTTAATCTTCCAGATAAGGTAGTGGTTGACAGAATTCTCTAGTCACCATCACCAAGTTAGTAGAACTTCGTGATGAACTATAGTATGCAAGGGATGACGAAAATGACTCCCGAGCTTTTCATGATGATGAAATCGATGAAGGTAGAAATCAAGAAAGAGCATCAAGTGTTGATGGTTGACAAGATCACTAGTTTCAAGAAAAGGGCAAAGGGTAAAAGGGGAACTTCAAGAAAAACAGCAAACAAGTTGCTGCTCAAGTGAAGAAGCCCAAGTCTGGTCCTAAGCCCGAGACTAAGTGCTTCTACTGCAAAGGGACTGGTCACTAGAAGCGGAACTACCCCAAGTGATTGGCGGATAAGAAAGATGGCAAAGTGAACATAAGTATATTTGATATACATGTTATTGATGTGTACTTTACTAGTGTTTATAGCAACCCCTCAGTATTAGATACTAGTTCAGTTGCTAAGATTAGTAACTCGAAACGGGAGTTGCAGAATAAACAGAGACTAGTTAAGGGTGAAGTGATGATGTGTGTTGGAAGTGGTTCCAAGATTGATATGATCATCATCGCACACTCCCTATACTTTCGGGATTAGTGTTGAACCTAAATAAGTGTTATTTGGTGTTTGCGTTGAGCATGAATATGATTTGATCATGTTTATTGTAATACGGTTATTCATTTAAGTAAGAGAATAAATTGTTGTTCTGTTTACATGAATAAAACTTTATATGGTTACACACCCAATGAAAATGGTTCATTGGATTTCGATCGTAGTGATACACATATTCATAATATTGAAACCAAAAGATGCAAAGTTAATAATGATAGTGCAACTTATTTGTGGCACTGCCGTTTAGGTCATATTGGTGTAAAGCGCATGAAGAAACTCCATGCTAATGGGATTTTGGAATCACTTGATGCTTTCGAACCATGCCTTATGGGCAAGATGACTAAGGACTCCGTTCTCCGGAACAAAGTAGCGAGCAACAGATTTGTTGGAAATCATACATACTGATGTATGTGGTCCGATGAATATTAAAGCTCGCGACAAGTATCATTATTTTCTGACCTTCACTGATGATTTAAGTAGATATGAGTATATCTACTTGATTATTGTAATACGGTTATTCATTTAAGTAAGAGAATAAATTGTTGTTCTGTTTACATGAATAAAACATTATATGGTTACACACCCAATGAAAATGGTTCATTGGATTTCGATCGTAGTGATACACATATTCATAATATTGAAACCAAAAGATGCAAAGTTAATAATGATAGTGCAACTTATTTGTGGCACTGCCGTTTAGGTCATATTGGTGTAAAGCGCATGAAGAAACTCCATGCTAATGGGATTTTGGAATCACTTGATGCTTTCGAACCATGCCTTATGGGCAAGATGACTAAGGACTCCGTTCTCCGGAACAAAGGAGCGAGCAACAGATTTGTTGGAAATCATACATACTGATGTATGTGGTCCGATGAATATTAAAGCTCGCGACAAGTATCATTATTTTCTGACCTTCACTAATGATTTAAGTAGATATGAGTATATCTACTTGATGAAACATAAGTTGAAAAGTTCAAAGTATTTCAGAGTGAAGTGGAAAATCATCGTGACAAGAAAATAAAGTTTCTACGATCTGATCGCAGAGACGAATATTTGAGTTACGAGTTTGGTCTTCAATTAAAACAATGTGGAATAGTTTCACAAACTCAAGCCACCTGGAACACCACAGCATAATGGTGTGTCCGAACGTCATAACCGTACTTTATATTGGATATAGTACAATCTATGATGTTTCTTACCGATTTACCAATATCATTTTGGGATCATGCATTAGAGACAGCTGCATTCACATTAAAAAGGGGCACCATCTAAGTCCGTTGAGACGACACAATCTGAATTGTGGTTTGGCAAGAAACCAAAGTTGTCGTTTCTTAAAGTTTGGGATTGTGATGCTTATATGAAAAAGTTTCATCCTGATAAGCTCAAACACAAATCGGAGAAATATGTCTTCATAGGATACCCAAAGGAGACTGTTGGGTACACCTTCTATCACAGATCCGAAGGCAAGACATTCATTGCTAAGAATGGATCCTTTCTAGAGATGGATTTTCTCTTGAAAGAAGTGAGTGGGAGGAAAGTAGAACTTGATAAGGTAATTGTACCTTCTCCCTTATTGGAAAGTAGTTCATCACAGAAATCTGTTCCTGCGACTACTACACCAATTAGTGAGGAAGCTAATGATGATGATCATGTAACTTCAGATCAAGTTACTACCGAATCTTGTAGGTTAACCAGAGTGAGATCCGCACCATAGTGGTACGGTAATCTTGTTCTGGAGGTCATTCTACTTGACCATGACGAACCTACGAACTATGAGGAAGCGATGATGAGCCCAGATTCCGCAAAATGGCTTGAGGCCATGAAATCTGAGATAGGATCCATGTATGAGAACAAAGTATGGACTTTGATTGACTTGCCCATTGATCGGCGAGCCATTGAGATTAAATGGATCTTCAAGAGGAAGATGGACGCTGATAGTAGTGTTACTATCTACAAAGCTAGAATTGTCGCAAAAAGGTTTTCGACAAGTTCAAGGTGTTGACTATGATGAGAGTTTCTCACTCGCATCTATGCTTAAGTCTGTCTGAATCATGTTAGCAATTGCCGCATTTTATGAAATCTAGCAAATGGATAAACAAAACTGCATTCCTTAATGGATTTATTATAGAAAAGTTGTATATGATGCAACCAGAAGGTTTTGTCAATCCTAAAGGTACTAACAAAATATGCAAGCTCCAGCGATCCATCTATGGACTGGTGCAAGCATGTCGGAGTTGGAATATACGCTTTGATAAGTTGATCGAAGCATATAGTTTTATACAGACTTGCGGTGAAGCCTGTATTTACAAGAAAGTGAGTGGGAGCACTACAACATTTCTGATAAATATATGTGAATGACATATTGTTGATCGGAAATAATGTAGAATTATTCTGCAAAGCATAAAGGAGTGTTTGAAAGGAGTATTTTTAAAGAAAGACCTCGGTGAAGCTGCTTACATATTGAGCATCAAGATCTATAGAGATAGATCAAGACGCTTGATAAGTTTTTTCAATGAGTACATACCTTGACAAGATTTTGAAGTAGTTCAAAATGGAACAGTCAAAGAAAGAGTTCTTGCCTGTGTTGCAAGGTGTGAAATTGAGTATGACTCAAAGCCCGACCACGGCAGAAGATAGAAAGAGAATGAAAGTCATTCCCTATGCCTTAGCCATAGATTCTATAAAGTATGCCATGCTGTGTACCAGATCTGTTGTATACCCTACACTGTGTTAAGCGAGGGAATACAATAGTGATCTAGGAAGTAGATCACTGGACAGCGGTCAAAATTATCCTTAGTGGAACAGGGATATGTTTCTCGATTATGGAGGTGAAAAAAGGTTCGTCGTAAAGGGTTACGTCGATGCAAGTTTTGACACTGATCCAGATGACTCTAAGTCTCAATCTGGATACATATTGAAAGTGGGAGCAACTAGCTAGATTAGCTCCATGCAGAGCATTGTTGACATAGAAATTTGCAAAATACTTACGGATCTGAATGTGGCAGACCCGTTGACTAAACTTCCACAAGCAAAACATGATCACACCTCAGTACTCTTTGGGTGTTAATCACATAGCGATGTGAACTATATTATTGAATCTAGTAAACCCTTTGGGTGTTGGTCACATATCGATGTGAACTATGGGTGTTAACCACATAAAGATGTGAACTATTGATGTTAGATCACATGGCGATGTGAACTAGATTATTGACTCTAGTGCAAGTGGGAGACTGAAGGAAATATGCCCTAGAGGCAATAATAAAGTTATTATTTATTTACTTATATCATGATAAATGTTTATTATTCATGCTAGAATTTTATTAACCAGAAACATAATACATGTGTGAATACATAGACAAACAGAGTGTCACTAGTATGCCTCTACTTGACTAGCTCATTGATCAAAGATGGTTATGTTTCCTAACCATAGACATCTATTGTCATTTGATTAACGGGATGACATCATTAGGAGAATGATGTGATTGACTTGACCCATTCCGTTAGCATAGCACTTGATCGTTTAGTTTGTTGCTATTGCTTTCTTCATGACTTATACATGTTCCTATGACTATGAGATTATACAACTCCCGTTTACTGGAGGAACACTTTGTGTGCCACCGAACATCACAACGTAACTGGGTGAATATAAAGGTGCTCTATAGGTGTCTCCGAAGGTACTTGTTGGGTTGGCGTATTTCGAGATTAGGATTTGTCACTCCGATTGTCGGAGAGGTATCTCTGGCCCTCTCGGTAATGCACATCACTTAAGCCTTGCAAGCAATGCAACTAATGGTTAGTTGGAGGATGATGTATTACGGAACGAGTAAAGAGACTTGCCGGTAACGAGATTGAACTAGGTATTGAGATACCGGCGATCAAATCTCGGGCAAGTAACATACCGATGACAAAGGGAACAACGTATGTTGTTATGCGGTCTGACCGATAAAGATCTTCGTAGAATATGTGGGAGCCAATATGAGCATCCAGGTTCCGCTATTGGTTATTGACCGGAGACGTGTCTCGGTCATGTCTACATTGTTCTCGAACCCATAGGGTCCGCACGCTTAACGTTACGATGATAGTTTCATTATGAGTTTATATATTTTTATGTAACGAAGTTTGTTCAGAGTCCCGGATATGATCACGGCCATGACGAGGAGTCTCGAAATGGTCGAGACATAAAGATTGATATATTGGACGGCTATATTCGGACACCGGAAGTGTTCCAGGTGATTTCGGAGAAAACCGAAGTGTCGGAGGGTTACCGGAACCCCCCCCCGGAGAAGTAATGTGCCTTATGGGCCCTAGTGGAGAGAGAGAGGGGATCGTCATCGAGCTGAACGTGTGCTAGAACTCGGAGGTGTCGTAGTTTCGGTGCTTGATCGGTCGGGCCGTGAAGACGTACGACTACATCAACCGCGTTGTGCTAACACTTCCGCTTTCGGTCTACGAGGGTACGTAGACAACACTCTCCTCTCTCGTTGCTATGCATCACCATGATCTTGCATGTGCGTAGGAATTTTTTTGAAATTACTATGTTCCCCAACACTTCGGCCATACTACACCTGAGCCACCGGCTCTCTTCATGTACATGCTTTAACATTGTATATACCATGATAAGCAATAAAGTAAGACCATCGGTCTCTTTTCTTTTCAAAGATTATGCATCTTTGTTATTTCTTATTTTCAAATGACTATTAAGGAGCTGATCATATTTGAATCAAGTCTAACCTTTTTTTGGTCCAGCTTATGATCGTATTCGAATGTAGCTGCAATATCATGGTCACTTGGGGGCTTCCTGTTCAAACATAGGTCATATTCGAACCAAACAGAACATAGCTGTCGTAACCCTCTTGATCGGCTCAAGGCCAAACTCACTTGGGGGCTTCTTAATCGTATCCGAATCATAGCTTAACCCCTTTTGGGTCCGACTTGGATTGTATTCGAATCATGGTCGTTAAAAACTCTCAAGGTCATTTGGGGGCTTCCTGTTCAAACATAGGTCGTATTCGAACCAAAGAGAACATAGCTGTCGGTACCCTCTTGATCGGTGCAATGCCAAAGCCACTAGGGGCTATATGGTCGTATTCGAACCTTAGCTTAATCCCTTTGGTCCGGTTTACTGATCGTACTCGAATCAGAAGCCACCAACCTTTAAATATAAGGTTAAATTGTACTTGTTACCTGTTATTTGGCTTTTAGTTTTTTGTTATCTCAATTCCACAAATAATTAGCATGATCTTCTTCGCCGACTTGTTTATTTGACAACAAGGCCACCAAGGTATGATGATCATTAAGTATTCAGAGGCATTACCCGGGTTATTCAAGCCGGTGGTCTAAGGATCAAAGTTACAAGTATGGCTATTATTTATATGCAATTGCCTGCTGCATTAACCAAAGGGTTAGTTTCATCCCTTGTCCTTTATTTATATTTGTTTCTGTTTTGTATTATGGTAAGCATATTAGCTATAAGCCGGGTGTTTTAACCCGTTCAGTTCTAAGCCACCAAGCCAGTCTTTTCTCTTGTATCTACAGGAGCAGAGTTGAAGTGTTGCAGGAACAATCATCAAATATGATGCATATGTTGCCATCAGGAAATACGGAGTCACACAGTGTTTTATGCACGATGGCATAGGCAAGGCATTCCGTGTTTTCACAACTAAACTATTACAAGGCTTTTTATAAGCCAATGAATATGGTTATTACTCCTCCCTCGCCGGTTCACCACCCTCTATTGGCTGGAAGTTGGGTTTTGACCAGTCAAAACCATTCACGGCGACAAATTCGGCTTCTTCGTCGATCAGGCCGGCCGGGTCAACTTCCGGGGCAAATGTATTTTCTCTTACAGGCGGGCTCAAATCTGTCACCTTGTACAAGGGAGTCGCCATCTTATTATATTCAACATCAAAACCCGGCTGGTATTTGTCGATGTTGGTGTCATCTCCAAGGGTAGTTGCCTGAGGTCGGACTCCGCGCACGCAAGCCATGAAGTCATCCTAGTCAAAGGGAGATCCGTCTTCCTTCACGGTGGGATAGCCTCTGGCCACGTTCGTCGGGTCTAGGTCTGGCACCCAAGCCTTGGAGCGGCTCAGGGCAGTCAAAGCTCCGGCTCGTGCACAGGAGTGTTTTACTTCTTGAAATCTAGCGGGTAGGATTGACAGTTTCTTCAAGACATCACTGAGTCGGTTGGGTCCCTGATTGGCAGGAGATATGGCGGCAAGTGCCCGTTGTGCGCCAGTATATAGTTGTTCTACTAAAGTATACACTGCCTTTAGTTTAATCAAAGGATCTTGGCTCAGGTTCTTGCTTCGTGGGCCTGCACATATTTTATACAAAAGGTCAGCTGGCGGCTTATATTCCGGATCAGCAAAAAGTACACAAGATTAAAGACAGACGGTTTACCAAAGATGGCGGCCACCATTTGAGACACCCGACCCTTTAAACTGTTCAGCTCTCTTGAAACCTCTTCAAGGGCTGCTTCGACCTTCTCGGTATGTTGAGTCAGAAGCGTTTTTTCATCTGCCCAGGTTTTCTTCTTGGCGATGAAGCTGGTCTTTAAGTTTTCCATCTCAGAGAGACTTATTTGCAGTTTGGAGTTAGCGGATTTGATTTCTGCCTCCTGACTCGCTAGCCGGGTCTTCGCGTCAGTCAATTGCGAGTTCAGTTCAGACAAGGCATTCTACAAAAAACATACTCAAATGAGTCGAGTTTTCGCTTAAAAGTTTAACAATCAAGATTCAAGTCTCAAGTACTTTACAAAAAAACACTTGACACTTGGGGGCTAATGTATACCAAAAACAAATTTTTATGACTCTAAAGACATATTTTAAAGTCCCAAGTACTTTACAAAGTAACATCACTTGGCACTTGGGGGCTAATGTATGCAATTCAACAAGTTTCTCAAGGTTAAGCCGGAGTATTAAGTTCTTTGAATACGGTAAAAATCAATTTAAAAGTACCGGCTCGTTTATGATCAAAAGGAACTAGCCCTTGGGAACTACAGGTGAAGCTTTGTTGTATTTTGTTGAATTCAAGAAAAGTTGCAAAGGTAACGGTCTTGGCCTATATTATAAAGTCTACAGATCATTCCGGTTCTCTCATCATCTGAAGACTAGGGGGCTAGAGGAATGTGGATAAGCCGGAAGAACATACCTCATATTTCAACTGCAACTATTTGACCAGTTCGATCTCAGAATCGCGACTGGAGTGCACATGGCTGAGATAGCCGGATAAAATATCATTGACATTTAGATGATCATAATTGGCAATGTCAAAGCGCACTTTCTGCCTCTCCAATGCCTCGTGTTTGGCCGTATGGCGAGCCACCACAGTGGGATTCCCCGGCTCAATAAAATGGCTCCCGGTGATCTGAACGTCTTGCGCAGACGGTGATGGCGGGTTGGCTGAGCTTGATGGTCCAGTTGCGGAAGGGTTCATAGTAGTCTCATCAAATGACGGCTCAGGAGGATTTTCTTCTGCATCGACAGGCGGGTCTTCTGGAGCATCAGTTAATGGAGGAGAAGATGGTCTGGCCGGTCAGATGCAAGCATTGGCGGGTCTTCCGCCGGTTTAGCTGCCTTTGCCTTCTTGGATTTAGCTTGGCCACTAAGAGAGATGTTGCAGAACTCTGAGTACAAAGATACAATTTGAACAACCCAGAAAAAAGGAGGATTTTTCATTACCCAGGGGCAGTCTTGAAGGCCGGAAATTGAGTTTGCGATGAGTCGCCAGAAGAGCGAGACACCTCCTGAAAAGATAAAATAGAGTTAAAGTAATGCAAGGGAAAGGATCCATTAAACAGAGTTAAAGACAAAAGAAGTAAAACTCATTCGGGCGCTTCTAAGGAGTTTGTTGAAGAACGACAACCGGCTCATCTTCGGTCCAAGCTTGACGGCGGCTTTCATGTTGCTACTTTTTCAAACAAAAGTTGGGATCCAAGTGAGCTAAAGGGTTAGAAAACCTTACTTTACGGATCACTCGTCGAATTTTTTGTCTTAGCAAGGGCTCTGAGTCAGAGGAAATGATAGTTACCTCTGCTTCCACGGCCTGACTGGCCCTAGTGTCATCCTGGTAATGATCCTTGTTAATAAGATCATTAAAAAATTGGCCAAGGGAATCAAGGACTACCTCCGAATCAGATGTATCATCAAGCTTCATCCAATCTTCAGCAGCATTCTTTTTCTTCTTTTTTGACCTCCGGGTCGTTTTCTTGGCGTTTATGGTGGCGGCTCTCACTTTCTTGGCAGCTTGGTGGTCATATTTAACTTTCCAAAAGTCAAAGTTGGCCTGCAGATAGGTAAAAACAAGATAAAAAGTCAGGCAAGTATTAAAACAATATGGTTGGGAAAAATACAAAGGAGAGAAATCAGAATTTCCTTACTTATGGTTGGGAAAAATACAAAGGAGAGAAATCAGAATTTCCTTACTTCTGGCACCGGGTTAAGCTTGCTGAAGGGGTTTAACCCGACAATACTAAAATCTTCGTATTTCCCGTTCACCAGAAACAATATCTTCTTCTGTTAATTGAGCGGGGCTGTGACGAAGAGAGTCATCCGGGCCTCCACCATACTCATACATGAGCTTTGACCGACGGCTTAAAGGGATGACCCGCCATGAGATCCAGCAGCGGGTCAGATCAACTCCAGTTAAACCGTTCCCTAATAGAGCGTTAATCCTTTTGATGGATGGTATCAGCCTCTTGCGTTCAGCGGCAGTAAGCTTGTCAGGAAGCGCGAACTTGGAGTCAAGAAGATCAGGGTGATAACCCGACAGTGTCTTCTCGTTTGCCGGTGAAATGTCTTAACAGTAGAACCAAGTCTGATTCCAGTCCTTTGGGTGACTTGGTAAGACTATGAGGGGGAAGACAACACCCTGCCGGCGCAGAATTGAGATGCCTCCAAGTTCTAAGTTGACGCCGTTGGTGCACTCATTCTGTCGGTTCAGATAAAAGTATTCTCTAAACATCTCCACGGTCGGCTCTTGTTGAAGATACACCTCACAGAGCACTTGGAAGTTACAGATGTTAGATATGGAATTGGGCCCGATATCTTGAGGGTGGAGTTTGAAAAAGTGGAGGACCACTATGAAGAACTTTGAGCCGAGCGGTGAGAAGCCACGGTTCATGTGGTCAGTAAAAACAATCACTTCGCCGTGTTTTGGATTGGGCCGTTCTTCTTCCGAGTCAGGGGCACGGTAAGACATGACGTCTTTTCCTGGGAGAAATTCTATGGTGAAAAACTCGTTCAAACGTTCCTCAGTTATGGTTGGGGGAACACAGTTACAGATGGTTGGTGCTTTGGACGGCATGATGTGCAAAGACGAACTAAAAAGAAAGGCAACATGCCGGTTCAATTTAATGGTGAGATTAACAGTTAAGTGATGATGATGCAAATAAGTAATGGCGGCTTAGTTAAGGGCTAATAACATGTAAGGAAAAGTAAGCCGGCATGGTAAGCCACCATGACTACAGATATTTGAAGAAGGCAAATTCAGCTAAGTGTTGAGACAAACAAGTTTTGGGCCGAACGAAATTTTTTCTGTCATACATATGACACTTCTATGACGATAATTGTGACAAAACCCGGTATCATCATAGATGTGGTGGGCTCCTACTTCTATGACAAAAAATCATGACAGAAAATGGGCTTTTCGTCCTGGGCGGGCCGGAGACGTAGCTGCATGACATTCTTTGGGCCGTCCATTACGGAAAAAACCGTGGTAGAAGCGAGGGGGAGGAAAATTTCGGGGAGTTCCCAGTTACGGTGGGAGGTCGGGGCCGAGCGATGCGCATTTTTCTTGTACACGTATGCGCGTGTGTGCGAGGCATTGGTTCTAACTGAACCCGAGCGAGGCGTTGGGCTCTAACTGAACACGAGCAATTGCACTACAGGCTACGCGTTACTGAACCTGAGTGATTGATCGATGGCTGTTAACTGAACCCGATCGAGTGATTCCTTCGCTATTGCTGCTACCTGAAGCCGATTGATGGGATGAACAGTGGGCGTTGCGGGGGGGGGGTGGATGAACAGTGAGCGGTGGCGTTACCTCTGGATGAACAGGACCCCGTGGTGTGGTGGAGGGCTGGATGAACAGTAGACGGTGGAGGGGTGCCTGTGGAGGGGTGGATGAACAGGACCCCGTGGTGTGGAGGGCTAGATGAACAGTAGACGGTGGAGGGGTGGTTGAACAGGACCCCGTGGTGTGGAGGGCTGGATGTACAGTAGACGGTGGAGGGGTGGTTGAACAGTAGCCGGTGGAGTAGCGCGCGGTGGAGGCTGGATGAACAGGAGCCCGTGGAGGTTGGAGGAGGTCGACGGTGGAGATGAACAGTATCCCGTGGTGTCCCGTTTTGCGGTATGCCGCACCCCTCGTGATGAATAGGACCCCCGTTTCGACCGTAGCGCTCAAACACAAGTCCGATTCCTCCGTTTTGCGGTACGCCACACCCCTCCCGATCAACAGGACCCCTATGTCGACCGTAGGAGGTCCATTTCCTCCGTTTTGCGGTACGCCACACCCCTCCCGATGAACAGGATCCCGTTTTGAACGTGGCCGGTCGAACACAAGGCCGTTTCCTCTGTTCTGCAGTACGCCAGGCCTCGTTTCCATCGCCTGTTCCGTCCAAGCCCTCCCGATGAACACGACGCATTCCGTTGCCTCCCCATGAACACGATGAATTTCGTTGCCTCCCCATGAACACGACGACGACGCTGTTTCTTCGTTCCGACCCAGCCATGTACACGAGCCTCGCCGTACGTATGCGCAAGTAGGCGTTCGAGACCCCGCCCGTATGTACACTTATGTGGCCGTATTTTCTTTCTTGCACCCTGACCGTTGTACGTACGTGTACATGCTACGTGCGCGCCTCTACTACAACACGTGCGCGCCTCTACATCGACCAGTATATATGTACGTACACGTACGCGACCAGAATGCCAACGCTACATACGCTTCGACCAGGTGGGTCCCGACTGTCAGGCACTTCCTTGCGTGCGAAGATGTAGCTGGTGGGTCCCAGCAGTCAGGGGGTGAATCGTTTTTTTTGCCCGGACGCACTTCCTTGCGTGCGAAGGTGTAGCTGGTGGGTCCCAGCAGTTAGGGGGGAAACATTTTTTTCACGAAATACGGTGGCCCGTCCGGTGGGTCCCTGCTGTCAGGTGGAGGAATAATTATTTTGCACGTAATAAGGAGGCACTTCCTTGCTGCGGCCGTGGACCCAGCTATCAGCCTCTCCATGTACAGTCCATGTCCCATGGAAGTTGTTCCTTGACAACGTTGACCATGCCACGCCGAGAGCACCAGGGCGGTGGACGACGGCGAGGCCTAGGAAGGGGACGGCGGGGAGCCGGGGAAGACACGGCAGTGGAAGCCCGCGCGGAGAGGAGTACGAGGTTTCACTGGTTCGGTTGCGGTGTGAGGCTGCCGTCACCGTAGGGCCTGGCCAGCGGTGGGAATAGTAGGGGGCGGTGAGGCCTCCGCGGCAGCACAACCGGCCATGGGAGGCAGGAGCATGCGACACTACCGGCGCTGCTTTGGGCGGCTGGAGCAAGAAGACCAGAGGTTGAAGAAGCACTACAGCCGTTGGATGGACATCGTACGGTCACTGGAGCTAGAATCGTTCATATTGACTATAGTTGACAAAGGCCCCTGTCCCAGTCAACTTAGTAGGCCCACAAGTCAGCCTCCCACCATGGTGGGTCCCAGCTAGCAGGGGGATTATTCATTTTTTTGTGCGTAATAAGGAGGCACTTCTGGTGGGTCTGAGCTGACAGCGGGGGGAACATTTTTTTCGCGAAATACGCTGGCCCGTCCGGTGGGTCCGAGCAGTCAGGGGGAAACATTTTTTCGCGAAATAAGGTGGCCCGTCTGGTGGGTCCCTGCTATAAGGTGGAGGAACAATTATTTTGTGCATAATAAGGAGGCACTTCCTTGTGGCCGCCTGGACCCAGCTGTCAGCCTCTCCATGTACAGTACTCTTCCGATGGAAGTCAGTCGTTGACCACGCCACGCCGAGAGCACCAGGGCGGTGGTCTAGACGACGGCGAGGCCTAGGAAGGGGACGACGCGGAGCCGGGGAAGACGCAGCAGTGGAAGCCCGCGCGGAGAGGAGTACAAGGGTTCACTGGTTCGGCTGCGGTGTGAGGCTGCCGTCGCCGCAGAATAATAGGGGGTGTGGGTGAGTGGAGGGATGGCCTGGCCAGTGGTGGGAGTAGTATGGGGGCGGTGAGGCCTCCGTGGCAGCACAGCCGGCCACGGGAGGCAGGAGCAGGCGGCACGACCGGTGCTGCTCTGGGCAGCTGGACCAAGAAGACTAGGGTTGAAGAAGCACTACGGCCGTTGGATGGACATCGTACGGTCACTGAAGCTAGAAACGTTTATTATTGACTAAATTAACAAAGCCCTTGGTACGCTCCAACTTAGTAGGCCCACAGGTCAGCCTCTGAAACGGTGCGCCCCAGATGTCAGGGGGAGGAATCATTTTTTGGGCGGCTGAAGCTAAGAATATCCGAGATTGAAGAAGAAGCACGACATCCAACGGCCACTGCTGCTAGAACCGTGTGTTGACTATAATAAGTTGGCAAAGCCTTGCATATGCGTCCACTTATTTTTTTAGGGGACGCGTCACTTAGTAGGCCCACAAGTGTGTGGCAGAGAACTTATCGCCCGTTTGCATTTTGTAAGAATGTACAACCCATTTTGGAATTCTAATGGAATTTACAATAGCCCATTTACAGTTTGTTAAAAGTACATCCCATTTTCTAGCTTGGACAATGATTAATAATTTCAACCAACCGTTGAAGACAGAATTCAATAAAATTTCCCACATTTTGTTGGGCTCTCAAATATTTTTATCCCGAAATTTCTAGTCATATTAAATATAAATTTGTATTACGTAAAAATCCAACGAAACATTGCGCGTGCAACAATGAAAATTTAAGATTTTCAAAATCCATAAATAATATTTTATAAACTAATTTCGTGTTTGGTGCATTTTTTATAGTTACTGCCCAGTTTTTATAATTACATCTCATTTATTATTTTTTAAAGCCTATTTTCGTGTTAAGCCTAATGCATCCCTCCTAGGAAAGATTTGCAGCCCAGCGGGGCGGAGAATAACAAGTTGACCTTGCCTGGGTATTCCTCAAAAAGACGTATAGCTGGGCTAGCCATTTTCATCTTGAAAAAATTAGTATCTGGGCTGGATATCTGGCCTAGGCTAGATGGGCCACAGCCCGCCCAGTTAATACCCTGCTCTCCTCTGAACAACAACGAAATCATCGCCAAGAAAAACACTACAGTGCTCACGCCTCAAAAACACAAATACTGCTTGAGCTGCTTGGTCCCAGTTGTCGGCCGCACCTTGTGCAAATTCTCTCGTTTATATTGACTACATAGGTTGACAATGGTGTGGGACCGTGATGTCAGGAAACCAAGAGAAAGTAAAAAACAATATAGTTGTACATAATAAGGAGGCACTTGCGTACGTACGGCTATGGCCCTAGTGGGTCCCTAGTGTCATCCAGTCAAAATAAAGTCATCTCCTAAATCCTCATGTTCGTTGACGATGTTAACAATGCTCGGCGCCACATCGAGCACGACAACTCGAAGGACAACGGAGAGGGCCTCGCGGGCCCTACGGATGGTCTGATACAGCGCCCTCTACTCATTCAGGAAGCCAGGATCATCGGACACCTATGAGCACCTTCGAGAAACTGAGACAACATGAAACGTTAAGGCCGCGCTTGGGAGCTCTGGTTTATTTCAAACCTGTATTAACATACAAGTGTAATTTAGTCATCTAAAACAACGCGTACAATACAGGCATAATGAAATCGAGGGCCTGAGGTCTGTAAGTAAAACTGGCGAGTTACGCGTGTAATTTGAGAGACCAGTGTATATTTTACGAGCACTGCTATATGGACGACATTACCAGACGATACATGCACGACGTGCGTATCATGCCATCCATGGGCAAGGCTAAAACAACAGCTAACAGCTGGATTAGCAATCGTCCGAGTGTTGTTCAGCGTTTTTATCGTGTCTCAAGTACTTCTGATATTTTACTAGTCGAAATCGACCAACCAAGCGCCTTCGCCCGAGACCATCTACTTTAATTCACAAGCGTCAGCTTTACAGGCGGTCTTGGTTGGAAAACAACGATCCAATCACGGCCTAATATCATGAGTTGGTCGGAAGATCATATGGTTTCACATCTAACCTACCCGACTTGTCGTATAGGCTATGAATGAAACATCAGACGATGAACTTCTTAAGCACGGAAACAACAGAAGAGGATGATCTTCTTAACAAGAAAATCACTGGCATTAGATCGACATGCAAAACCATACGAAGCATTATTCTCAGGAGGCACGGTGAACAGCTCGTGATGCCGCATGCCACAACATTCCAAGCTCAACTTTGCAATCAAACACAAGGCATGGCATTACATAGACAATATTCAGAAAAAACTCTTAACATAGGAATATCTCAGCACAGTAACTATTTACTTCTAAACTGAACACATGAATAGGAAAAAACACTTGACGCTGCTCACAGCAAGGGCGTCCCACTCAAAAAAATATCAAATGCATGTCTTCTGGCTAACATCAATGAGCAAATTTTGACAAGGTTTTCCAATTCCAATATATTAAACTAACGTCTTCTTGCTAACATCAATGATTTAACTTTGACAAGCTTTTCCCATTCAAAATATGTAATGCCTATGATCATGGAGTCCTGTCGTAGCTTTTGTACTTGTTTGGGCACTTTTTGCCCAGTGCACTCCACGTGTTGTTAAATTGCCAATGGTCTCTGCAGACTAGTCGTGTCACCGGTGGTTAATAATACTCTATAAAGCTTCTTGGTCGTTCCTTCTGTAATGTAGCGCAAACAGTGACTGCTTCTTTCTGCAAAGTGGAACGACCAACTAGACCCGGTAATGCAGCAGTTTGCCTTACACATTGGCTCCTTCTGTGCAGTTCAACTAAAATCGAAGTCGGAATAAAACCGAGCTTTAATTTTGATATCCCTGTAAGCAACAATAGGTATAAGGGAAACAATTACTAAGAAATAATTGTTGATGACTTGTACTCCCAGAAGAAAAGCATCTACTAATCTACTTTATCTTAACGGGAAACAAAGCAGGAGAGTAGCAATTCTCCATCAGTGTGATTCATTCATATTGACTGAGACATTATCTTAACAATGCCTTGTTTCAACATGTATAAAGAACGACAAAGCTTATAAAGGGGATGATGCTGAATTTGTTGTAACAAAGCAACAAGCATCATGTCTGGGTTGGTCCCATTTTTGTTCACTACTTAACGGGAAAAGACAACAATACAATATCTTCAATTCATCATTTATTTAAAACAGTACCAATAAAAGTAGCACAACATCTCAAAACACACTGCACGATCATGTGGATGAAGGCAAGTACCAACCTGTCATGACGCACACAAGATCACGTACGAATCTGCCAACACGAATAGGAAATCCAATCTCGTTTTGTGCAGTTGCACTAAAATCAAGCAAAGAGTTTCACGTAGCGAAGCAAAATGTCACAATAGCAACAAGTTGAATAGATATCCCTGTATAAACAGATGCAAAAAAGGAATCAATTACTGGCTAATAGGAGGATGAAACATGCGACCACAAAAATGGTAATCCCGCCAATCCCTAACAAGTGTTGCAGTTTTGAAATAAGATTCAGTAGTTAATTCTGAGAGTGGCATCAATTACTGGCTTATAAAGGGGTTGATGCTGAATTTGTTGTAACAAAGCAACAAGCATCATGTCTGGGTTGGTCCCATTTTTGTTCACTACTTAATGGGAAAAGATGACAATACAATAGCTTCAATTCATCATTTATTTAAAACAGTCCCAATACAGGTAGCACAGCATCTCAAAGCACACCGCACAATCATGTGGATGAAGGCCTGTACTGACCTTTCATGAGACGACCAACATAAAATACGAATCTACCAACACGAATAGGAAATCCAATCAAGTGTTGTGCAGTTGCACTGAAATCAAGCAAAGTTGCTGGTGTGACATTTAAGTTTTCTATAGAAACAAGTTGAATAGATATCCCTGTTTTAAGAGGCCAAAAAGAAAACAATTACTGGCCAATAAAGGAGGATGAAACACGCGGCCACAAAAAGAAGCATCTACTTTATCTTGATGGAAAAAAAAGTATAGGACAGTGGCATTTCTAAAACGGTTGCATTGACTCATATTAATAGATAGATTCTTTCAAAATAGATCAGTAGTTAATTCTGAGATTAACAACGGCAAAATAGCTGCATGGGACATGCTAGCACCATGTGCGTCCACACGTATAAATGGGTGATGCAGAGTATGTAGCCAAGCAGCATATATGCGCTGGTCCCATATTTGTTCTCTTTGAACCTTCTTCCTATGTGACGGCATCAAATCTAGTCGTGCACAAACTACCCGACCCCCCAGTTTCTTTCCCTTTTCAACAAAGAGATCGGTTCCTTACAGATGTGTGTACTGGGTTACCCCCCTTTTCCCTTTTCGACCTACAAAGCGGCTGGATAGCTAGTCTATACTACTTTCCGCCCCTCCTTTCCTCATTGAACCATGTCCTAGCTTCTTGCTCCAACCCACCGCACCCTTCATTCCTCTTTGAACCAAGACCTAGATTTGACTATAGATCGAAAAAGATCCACATGCAGCTAGAGCAACGACGGTTTCAAAAAAACTTATACCTTAGGGTCGTCGGGATGTGGCAAGGCGTGCGCGCGGGAGGCCGGATCTTCCCACACTAAGTTCGGCAGCGAGGAAGAAGGGGTCGGTGGCCCTGCCGCACAGGCGCTGGGTGAAAGAGAACAGCGCAGCCGACAGTGGATTCCCTCCCTTGCTGAAGGCAATAGAGTGAACGCCGCACCTCCTCCCCTTCCCGGTGCGACGGGATACAGACGCCTCCTTCACTAGCTGTGAGGGGGGAGAGAGAGAGACAAGAGGCCAACGCAGTCTTGTTTAGATCTAGTGAAGAGAGCGTGAGAGACTGTGAATATAGCAAACCCTAGCAAATGAACGCTGAGCCTCCAGCGTGTAACATATATGTAGTGCGGCGAGCGTGTGGAGAGTGCAAACCCTAGCGAACAAGCGCTGAGGCTCCCTCTTATATATATATACTACTGTAGTACGGATTGAGCTCCGGTGCCTTCACTGCACATTTTGGGCCCACCTGTCGTAAAACCCTAGCGAAAATTGCACCAACGTGAAAGACGACCGCGTCTCCAACGCAACCAAGGTGAACTGATGAAGGATATCATCTTTGTGCATAACAAGCAAAGAGCACTGATGGAAAACAGCTTGTTTTTCGTCGAAAATCAATCAGCTTCACCAGCCGACGCAACCATGAGGCACAACCATGAGCATCAATAAGTCATCGTGGTGACGCATCATCCATTTGGCATCAAGTTTGGGTGAGGGACCTAAGAAGTTCGACAAATCCTCACTGTGGTCTGTTTCTTCTTTGTAATCAAGCTCGAGGAAGGAAGAACCACGTGGCAGAGGACAGTGAGGAGGAACAACAATGGCCATCCAATTTTGTGCAGTTCCACTAAAATTGAGGAAGACATGCCCGGGTATGGAGACACGCATCACTGTTTCCAAAAATATAAAAAAGGGTTAGCAACGACATCTCAATTGTCAATAAGAATTAATGAAAGTACACCAACAAACAGAAGCATCATAATTATCCTGATGGGAACTAAACCAGGATACCCGAGAAAAAAAGCATTTATTCATTTAACCAGTGATAGTATTACCACCATATGGACAATGACTGCACAACCACCATGTACTTTTTGTCGAAACAACATGTATACCTCCACCGAGGCATAAATTAGGACAACTTTTTGAGTGGCATTTCCTCTATAATAGTACTAGTAGGTGATGTTGGACCAGCCGACGAACCCTAGCTACTATGCATGGGGAGCTGGGGAGTAGTCGCATAGAAGAAAACCCGCACGCAGCGATCTGGGGAGCTGGACCAGTACAAGAAGTTATACCTCAGGTGGGCGAGATGTCGTTTAGGCGGGCGGGCGGGATCTGCCCACACGACGGCAGCGAACAAGGGCGCGGAGGATCTTCGTCCGCACCAGTGCCGGCTCTGAGATGACGGTGCGCATCGGCTTCCTCCGTCGCCGACGGCGACAACGTCAACGCTGCACCTCCTCACCTCCCGCAGCAGACGGGATTCGGCCAGATCTGTGACCACCGGTGAGGAGAGAGATAGATTGGACACTGTCATCTTGTTTTGATATGGAGAGGGTGAGAGAGCGGGACGCGAGAAACTCTATCAAACAAGAGGCTATAATGGAGTAAAACTCCCCATAACAGTGGTTTTAAATAGAATACACGCATTCCCGAAAAAAAGAAACGAAAACTGGCGGACAATTTTTTAAGGGTCTGTCTAGGACACATCTAGATGTGACATAGTTATGTCACATATAATTTGATGCCACTCTGTTTGTGGTCTTTTCCTAGTTTTTTTTTTCCCGTTGCTACATTATATACTTGTATTATATACTTGTATTATATACTTGTGGGAGCTTAGATGTGATATCCTTAAATAACATCTAGATGTGAATTAGACAAACTGATTTTCTAACGTACCAAGAAAGAAAACTCGATCAAAAACACGCCCCCGCTTCCAGGTCGCGAGAGTCGTCGCGCACACACACATAGACATAGACATGCATATCCGTGTTTACGTAAAATTCCATTTCCATCTCCATCTCCAATCATATTTGTCCAATTGGCCCATTATTTACGTTGTTAATTACTAGCACATATGCCCGTGCATTGCAACGGGAAAAATTGATGTTTTGTGCAAGCATAATGTCTCATAGCCTATATATGACAAAAAATATATATTTAGAAACAACATCCGTGTAGAAATCTAGTGATATACTTTTCATGACATATAACACATATTTAATTTCTCAAATCGATGACCTAGAAGTACACGAATGACTCATACACCGAGACGGAGGTAGTACCTCAAATCCTTCATGTAGAATTTATTAAGACCACAATATTTCTTTTAGTTATTCCAGCGGTTTACACATAATCCTTTTTTTAATAAGCTACATCCGTTTAAATATTCTATTTAGGCCCACAATCCTTCCTTTATTAGCTCATTCGCTTAATTAGCTCGCCCTAAACATGATGACTGTCACTCATATATTTGGAGTGAATTGTGATTAGTAAACAGAAAGGCACATAGGTCCTGTGTTCAATTCCCACAATGTTGATTTATTTAGACCCAATTATTTTTCATGGTCTCTATGAAAGCCCATAAAAGGCCCATCAACATATAAGTACCTTGCCCATATCGCTTAACGTGTGTAAACCAAACGAAAAGGACTAAACCAAACCAAGAATACCTATTCCCTTTAATAGTAGGTATAGATATACGCAGCAATATTAACGTACATCATCTCTTGTTTGCGCATGTCCGGACCGCTCCCACGGCCGGTCCTGACCAACCCGAACCCTCTTCATCACCCGAGCGTGCTTCCCACCTGAAACGGTCAGTGCCACATTCATGCTCGGCCAGAGCGGACGCGACCTCTCACTGGCGCCGTCATTGATTGCAGCACGCCGGCCGAGAGAGCGTCGCCCGCGCCGCTTCCGGGTGCACGCGGCTACTTCGCGTTCAAAGGTCGCCATAGCCGGCTACAACATGCGCGATCTGTTCCAGTAGTAAGTTCTTGGGAGTCCATGCTACAGCTAGCTGTCCTCCCCCAACTCGTCAATCTCTTCAAGTAGTGCTAGTACTCCCTGGCGCGATCCATCGACAAGCAGGCGGGAAAGTTATGGTATACTACTCGGTTTGCGGTGAGTGGCATGCCGAGCGACCGTGTGGGCTCGAGCCATGGAGGAGGGTGAGACACGAACACGACAGACGTGATTTAAACGTTGGTTTTTCTCAATGGCGCGATCCAACGAAACGAAACGTTGGTTTCTCTCCGTTTCCATTTTTTTCTCCGGAAAAACAGAAACTTTTCCACTCCATTTTCATTCCTATTCCACGGTTGCCCCGTTACAACATTCCATCAAATACAAAGCAAAACTAACACACATGCTGATGCATCTCAATGACTCACAGATCATCGCCAATATTTACTTCACAACTAAAGAAAAAAGTTGTGAGAGCGTGTACGATAGAAAAACTACTGATGGGGTCACTACAACTTAAACCCTAAACCCTAAACATGATTTAATTTCCTGGCCAGGTAGAACCTGTCGAAGGAATGTGCTAGAGGGAGATTCTTTAGTGAGAGTGTCAGCAATAATAGAAGCAGCACTCTTTTGTTCTCCACCTTCTGGTACCTCTTGTTCCATAGCACTTTCCATGTCGGGAAGGAAAGACGGCCACCATCAGATCATACGATGCTTTTGTGCAGTTCCACTAAAATCGACCTGAGTATCCCTGATGGCAAAGATATTGAAGAAGTGTGATTAGAATAATAGTACTGGCACTAGTTCATGAGACATAAACTCATCACAAATAGAAGCCGGTAGAAGTAGAGAAAGATCGACATGGAGATGGAGCTACGGCAGTGGAGCAAGCCGGCTCCAAAAGGAAGATGGACTACCTAGGACGTCGGGCTATAGCTAGAAGGGCGGTTGGGACGTGGCATCGGCCCATACCGCGGTGACCCCCGATCGGGACGCACCGACTATGGGTTTTCTCCCTCGCCGATGTCGACCGCATCTACGCAGAACATTGTTCCCTTCCCCCAGCTGCGGGATCAGGCCCATCATTCTATGCTTGTGAAGAGAGCAACCTAAGCAAGCAGGCTTGTAGCTTAGGCTCCTGCTACTTTATATATAGTGGTTTTCTTTTTCTCTCCATATCAACCATTTTATATTGCGTCGTGTCATTCAAGAGTGAAGTGATGGTTGCTTCTTCCGACTAACTTACTGTGTGATTTGACTGCTCCTTAGTGGCCCCTACACGTACTCCCCCTACGTGTATGCAACAGTCACATGTACACATGGACGCAAAAACGCGCGCGACGCCCTAATGCATGCATGTCCGAGCACACGACGGAACACACACGGTCACGCTCGAGTGCTCAACCTACACGTGCATGCACACACATACTCAGTCAGGGTGAGCTAGTGACCGTATGAACATCGGAAAATATATATATTGAGCGCAATGAGCGTATTATGAAGTCCACTGACTGTATTTTTACAAATATATAGTGACAGACAGTGTATTTATCTCTTTTGAAATTAAGCCATATTAACCGGAGAGGAGGCAGCATGGACTAGCATTACTTTGATGTGTCCCGTCAACTTGCCGAACAAGGAGAAAGTTGCAGGAAGGGAGAAGCTTGCGCGCGTTGGCTCGCAAGACAAGGAGAAACTTTTGACTAATGCAAGCTCTCCCTCGCTCAGGTGGTGGACGTGCAACAGTTAATTCGGTGTCAGATTGCCAGAAGCATACACTATACTACTAGTGCTATTATTGTTCGACTTCACAAACAGCCAAGCGCAAAGTTTACTAGTACTACTACTATAGTCCATAAAGGTACGTACTATACTAGTACTAGGAACCGGATGGAGGAGCGTCTACACTCTTATTATAATTTTAAAATGTGATAAAGCAACCTTCAACACATTTGGTTCTCTTCGAGGGTTCTCGCATGTGATAATGGAAGTTGATTGCATGGAACACTCGCCACAATTCTCGCTTAATTCTGGCTCATATCCTGTTACAAATAGTAGCGCTCATTAATATTTCCTCTTTTTTGTTATTCAGCATGTAAACAGGTCCGCAAACGTTGCGGCGCATCTGCGTGCGAACTGTGCTTGCTGCACTTTGAATGTGGCCGAGAGCTGGCTTGATGAAACACCTCGCTTCCTACTTCTTTTTTTGCGGGGTACCTCACTTCCTAGTGACCAGTGTATTGGCTGATCGTCCTAAGAATGCTTATATATGAATAAAGCTCTCTCATTTACCCGCCAAAAAGATTAAGCCATATTAACCGGAAAGGAGGGAGTATGGACTTGCACTACTTTTTGGTGTGTCCCATCAACTCGCAGAATGAGGAGAATCTTGCAGGACAAGGTGAAGCTCGCTTACGCCTTTTGACTAATTCAACCTACCCTCGATGGACATGCATCAGTCCATTCGGTGTCAGATTGTCAAAGGCATACAATGTAGTACCCAACATGCGGAGTACCATCATTGTTTGACATCACGAAGGGGCGAAGAGCCGAGCGCAGTAGTAGGCGTACTTGGTTTTGCACCTTCATACTACTCCACCCTCCGTCAAAGTTTACAGGGCGCGCTTCATTACGATGCATTTCTCTCAATGCATTTCCACCACCAGAGAGACTTTCGACGCGTTTGGTTTAATGCTCAATTAATTAGGGCGTGGTAACCGCAATCAAGTCCACAATTTTCTCTCCATGTACTGTACTACTACGGAGTGCATGCATGTGTGTACCCGGGGTGGAAGCACTGTATGCATGTGTGTACGCATTATTCCCTCTAGTAATAGAAACTGTGCTATAACTACCAATGCTATTTTTCAGGCCGATCACTAGTCGCCTTGGTCCCATAGATTTTTTTCTATTTTCTGAAGCGCGATGTATAAACAGTGACGAATGGAGTAGTATGAGCGGATTCAAAGAAGAGCGTATTGATGGTTGCTTCTTCAGAGCAACTTACAGTGGGAAAGGTGGGGTTTATGATTTGACTGCTCATTACTCACTATTAATGCGGCGCAACGACCGGGCTGAGTCTCCCATGCAGTTGTGCACTACCCCCTCGGTTCTTAAATATACTCTGGAGTATTTGTCTTTCTAGAGATTTCAACGAGTGACTACTCAAATATTTGTCTTTTTAGAGATTTCAAATGCGCTGGCACATACGGATGTATATAGACATATTTTAGAGTGTAGATTCACTCATTTTGCTCCGTATGTAGTCACTTGTTGAAATCTCTGTTAAGAGGAATATAATATTTAGGAACGGAGGGAGTAAACATACGAAGCAAAATGAGTGAATCTACACTCTAAAATATGCCCGTTTGAAATTTGTAAAAAGACAAATATTTAGGAACAAAGGAGTACAATTTTGTGCATGGCACATGGACCCGGATGATGAAGAGGCTTCTGGAAATGCTATCAAGCTTCCATCATTTGTTTACATAATTGACGTACTATACAAATAATTTTCTAGCAACATGAAATTGTACAATGGTGTGAGCTTACAGCTTTTGTTTCGCGTGTCTTGCCATCGATGCTCTTTCGGAAACAATAAAAAACTAACTTCCTTGCTAATCTTCATTTAGCCTTGCTGTTTCTTGAGAATCATGTGGGGAGGATGACACTACAGTCTTTAAACGAGTATGGCGTCTCACAGAAACCCACCTGGGTGACTGTCTCATCATAAGTGATTGACGAGGGTGTGGCACCCCAGCTCAGAGCAACCGGCTTACCATGCATTGCCAGCCCAGAGACCATGTCTTCTGGCAATACACAACATCTTCGTACAGAAAACAACCGCTTTATTGATGCTAGCGGATCAAAGTTTACATTACAATAGGTAGCGAGGCCAAGTGGCACGCATGGTGCGGCTGAACAATATGTACATTATTTAGTGAACATAAAGGCCTCGATCATAACAACTACGCGTCAGTGGAACAACGTCATAGAGGAAGCTTCATAGTACAGGGACACCGATGTGGACACGACCTAGACTTGGACAGCACTCCTTTCCAACCAGGCTTTTCTTGAAATCTGGCATGACACACAGTACATTGAATGTACTTGCAAGCTCACAACAGACATAAACATAATGACAAACAATATCATGATATTTAACTAATTATTAATAATGCAAAAATATATATTCAACATGTTGTATCATATCCTTGTGAGGAAAAATTCCTCTTACCAACGTTGATCACTTCTTGGATCACCACCATACCAACCTCAAAATCTTAACCATGAATATCTCGTGATCCTTCCGGTGATCACAACCTCGACTAATACTAGGTACAAAACAATGATCCTTCCGGCGATCACAGCCATGACCATACTAGGTCATGTCCAACCCAATGGCCTTCCCGCCATCATCAACAGTGCAGAGCTCATAACATAGTGTGCCAGTTTTATTAAATGTTGACCCATGGTGTGACCTACTTTCGAGCTTGTCCGTAACCGTTGACTCGGCTATCGATAGATAAATACACTCTGCAGACGTAGCGCACTGTACCAACACCATGGAACCCATGGCCTCGTACTCCCATTTGGGTGGACCAACGGCATTCCGACGAAACCACTCGATTGCCATGACACTCTCTCGGCCACTCCGACCCACTCCCAACTTGGCTAGTCCTGGGTGGCCCGTGTCTACCAAAGACACAACAACCACCGTAGTGGCCAAAACATCCCACATAGGGACCGGTACCACAAATCTCAACAACCGGCACACAAGGTTATGTCTGCTTACCGGGCCAGGGTACCGCACGCCCATAACCTTCCCTAGTTGGAGGCACTGACCAGAGGCATGACAACGGACCGAATAAAGGCCGTCCCATACAGGCAAATGTGGTTGCACTGGGAAAAACTCGATTCAGTGGCACCATGACCCAGTCAATGATATATTCAAGTTGTATTATTTTCAGGTTCAACTAAAATTGAAAATAACCGGTGTCATAGTATGCCATGAAGTCCAACAATAACATATGCATCACATATTAACGGAAAAGGCTGAGTCAACTATACCCACACTAAGCATAACCATCAACAACTCTTAACACTCCTCTGGTCATGATTAAACCTCACATTAAGCAGAATCTTTTCTAACAAGTTTTATCATTTTTCCCATGCAAGAAAAATAACTTCTATTAATTACTTATATCCATAACCATATTATTTCTTTCATAGCAAAAGTTAATTCTAGTTTCTTTATCAACTTAGTTAGCTCTAAACTTTCTGTAACACAAGCATATTAAGTTGAACAAGCATTTAACAGAATATAAATAACACAATAATGATCTATATGCATGGATTAAATCATTCATTCAAGCAGGAAAATCACAAATATTGCAATGGCACCATGAAAATGTTGTTGTGGCTTCCTTAGTGTAGATGAGGTTTACAAGCCTCCTGGCGATCCTCAAGACAAGCCTCACTACTCTGAAAACAATTACAAACACAAAAAGAAAACATCAAGAACCCTTCTGAAATTCACCAGAAAATCTAGACAGTAGGGAAAAATCCCATTTTTGGTGAGCTGCAAAAAGAATCAATTCACTTGTTCTTATGGTTGAAAAGTTATAGCTGTTTGAAGCTCTCTGGATATAAATCAAATTTGAATTTAAATAAAATAGACTGGAGGGGGGGTGACGTCGAAGGCGTAAAGCCTCGGGGAGCCACCACTCGTACCGCTTCGCGCGCGTACTAAGTGACTGACTAGCAGGCCCCGCTAGTCAGATGAGGGGGGAGAGGGGAAACGAGACAGGGGGCGGCGCGGCTTCGATGGAGAAAACATCGGCGACGAGGGCTCCTTGGTCAAAATGAGAGGGAGGGATCGAGAGAGGAGACTGAGGCGCACCTGCTCGTACCCGTAGAGTAGCTAGGGGTGGTCGGACGGCGTCGGAATCTTCCCCTCTAGCGGAGACAAGAAGCAAAGCTCGCCGGAGACGAAGACGGCGACGAGCAGAGGCGACTCCAGGGGCTCCAACCGGGCAGAACGGTACCACCACAGAGTGGCGGAGGCCCTGGAAGGGTTGCCCAGGCCTGGGAGGGGCCGAAGCTACGGGGACGACCCGAGGGGATCGCCAGCGAGCTCGACCTCGGGGGCGGCAGCCCGCGGCCTGCCCGTCCAGGCTACGGTCCTCTACTAGGTTGCAGAGTGTGTGGGAGTGGTGGATGATGCTCGAGGAGGCTGGGGGAGGGCTCTATTTATAGCCGAGCATTGAGGGGGTTTCGGGCTCCGCCGGTGGACACCTGGACACGGCACCCGGGGACGAGCGGCGTCAGTGAGAGAGGGAGAAGGAGACGGAGCTCACGCGGGGACTATGGGCGAACGGGGACGAGCACAGGGGCACTGGGGTGACGACGAGCACAGTGTGCACCGCACTATTTCATTGGTCAGACCGTGCCCGTGCTCGCTGCGGCGAGCTCCGGCGTCGGCGAGTGCCAGGGGAGAGTTAATGGGGAAGACGAAGATGGTGGCGAGGTTTGGCACGCTTAGGTAGGCGGGGAAGCGAGCACGCGATCAACAGAGGCTCGGGCACGTCACAGAGCGCGTCGGCCGCATGCCATCACGCCTAGGCGATCACGGTCACCGCGTGAACTGACCTCATGCCGACCTATGCCTAAACTTCATGTCTGGCATCTTGTTCGTTGTAGTTTTGAATGTTACCACGCTTTGGTTTGGATCGAGACGCAGTAGAAAAGATTTCACAAGCCTAGTAAGTTTCTGATCAGTAACTTTGAGAGCTTAGTGTGGTCAAACGGCTTGGAGTTGGGAGCTGAATTTTGGAGGGTACCAATCATCTACTAAGGCGATGATGCATAAGAAAAATCAGCCCCAAAGGAGAAAGTAAAATGGTAGTTGCTATAAAAACTACCATTTCTGTCCAGAACAGAAAATATTTTCTGTAGCAAAAATATTCCAAAGATTCATGCAATTTTTTTGCTCAGGAAGGTTCCCTAGGGTTCCAAGAATATTTGTGAATTTTCTCAGATTTTTGTGGGCAAGAAAAATTGGGGTTGCTTTGGAGCACATTGATCTAGCTAGGGTTTAAGAGAGGGAAATGAATATTTTTCATTAAGGAAAAATATTCCAAATATTATTTTGAGATGAACAAGAGGGGGAATGATGGTTAGAGAGGGAAATGTGACACTTGGGTCAAATCCAAGGGGTACCCAAGTATTTATGTCCATATGAAACGATTCAAAAACTACAAATTTCAAAACCAATCCAACTGAAAATCAGGTAAATAAAGGAGGGCAAAAACCAGGCTATCACAAACCTCCCCCACTTAGAATGAATCTCGTCCTCGAGATTCGGTTGCTTGGGAAAAGCATTCTGGATAATGTGTCTTGAGAAACTCTTCCCGTCCCCACGTGGATTACAACTCTGTGTGATGATCCCACTGAACCTTGTAAACTTTCTTACTTTGCTGCGTGTGACCCTTTCCGTCTGATCCAAAATTTTAACCGGCCTCTCTTCATATGTTAAGTCCTTTGACAACTCTACCTCAGTCATAGCAGTCTTTTTCTCAGGCAGCGATATATGTATCGCCTCAACTGTGAAACGTGAAACACGTTGTGCATGTCTGACAATTTAGGGGATAGTTCCAATTGATATGCAACAGTACCCACTCGTGACATAACTGGAAATGGACCAATAAATCTGGGTGCCAACTTTCCACGAGTCTGAAATCTCTTGACTCCTTTCATAGGGGTGACTCGGAGGTATACCTGTTCTCCGGGTTCAAAACTGATCTGTCGGTGCTTTGCATCATAATAACTCTTCTGTCGAGATTTGGCCAATAGCAATCTGTCTCTGATTTCCCTAACTTGTTTCTCAGCTTCCATCATGAGATCCGTCCCAAAAATACGGCTATCTTTGGTTTGAGACCAATTTAAAGGAGTGCGGCACTTACGGCCATACAAAGCCGCGCATGGTGACATCTTTAGACCGGTTTGGAAGTTGTTGTTATAATAGAACTTGGCATACGGCAGACAGTCTTCCCATTTAGATCCTTTGGCCAAAGCACATGCTCGCAGCATATCTTCGAGTATTTGGTTCACCCGCTCTGTCTGTCCATCAGTCTGAGGGTGATAAGCGGTACTGTATTTCAGTGTTTTCCCCAAGGCTTGATGGAGACGTGACCAAAAAGCGGAGGTAAAATGTAAACCTCGGTCAGAAGTGATGGTTCGGGGTACTCCATGCAGACTGACTATCCTGGATACATACAGATGTGCAAGTTGATCTGCTCTTTATGTGGCTCTGATCGGAATAAAGTGAGCAACCTTGGTTAAGGTGTCCACGATGACCCAGATTGCATCTTTCCCTCGCGGAGTCTTGGGCAGTCCTGTGATGAAATCCATGCAGACATCATCCCATTTCCATTGTGAGACTGGCAGGGGTTGGAGAAGTCCGGCTGGCTTCTAATGGTCCACCTTTACCTTGTTGCATATGTCGCAACAGGCTACAAAATAAGCAATGTCTTTCTTCATCCCATCCCACCAAAATACTTGTCGCAGATTTTCATACATTTTCGTACCTCCAGGGTGAATAGAATATGAAGATTCATGTGATTTCGACAGGATCTTATGCTTTATATTTGCCTGATTTGGTACACAAATTCTTCCACGGAATCAGAGAGTACTGAATTGATCCTTTGAGAAATCTGAAGTCTGTCGTGCTACCACATTCTTGGCACGTTTCTGTAGAATGATGTCACCTGGCTGTGCCTTGCGGATCTGTTCATCAAGGGTGGGAGCAACTTCTAAAATATTAGCAAGACCAGCATCAACTATGACCAGGTTGAGATGAGCAATCTCCTCTTGAAGTTCAGGAGGCAAGGATTTTAATATGACATTCAAGCTGACAGGCTTTCGACTAAGTGCATCGGCGACCACGTTGGCCTTACCTAGGTCGTAATTTATTCCAACATCAAAGTCCTTGACTAACTCAAGCCTCCTTCGTTGACGGAGATTTAAATCTGGCTGAGTAAATATATGTTTGAGACTTTTGTGATCGGTAAAAATTTGGCACCTCTTCCGGATGAGATAGTGTCTCCAAATTTTTAGAGCATGAACCACCGCGGCCAATTCCAGATCATGAGTTGGATAATTTCCCTCGCGGGGTCGTAACTGTCGCGATGCATAAGCTACTACCTTGCCGTCTTGCATAAGTACGCGTCCAAGTCCTTGTCTAGAGGCATCGCGGTACACATCAAAACTGCGGTAGATATCTGGAAGAGTTAATACCGGTGCGGTCGTCAGCCGTATCGTTAGCTCATTAGAACTTTTCTCACAGTCCTCAGTCCATTCAAACTTCTTATCCTTTTTTAGCAGCTCCATCATGGGTTTAGCAATCTTCGAAAAGCCTTCAATGAAACGACGGTAATACCCGGCTAATCCAAGAAAACTCCGGATCTGTGATATGGTTGTGGGTGGCAACCAATCGAGCACATTATTTACTTTGCTTGGGTCCACAACTATACCTTTGGCGGATAGCACATGTCCAAGGAACCCAACCTGCTTGAGCCAAAATTCGCATTTATTGAATTTGGTGTATAGCTGATGGTCGCGGAGTCGTTGTAACACTGCTCGGTGGTGTCCCTTGTGATCTTCTTCACTCCTTGAGTAAATAAGTATGTCATCGATGAAGACTACCACGAACTTATCGAGGAAGTCCATGAATACCCTGTTCATCATATGCATGAAGAAAGCAAGGGCATTGGTGAGACCAAAGAACATAACTGTATATTCATAAAGACCGTACCGAGTGGTAAAGGCGGTCTTAGGAATATCCTCCTTTTTAATCTTGAGCTGATGATATCCAGTCCATAAGTCAACCTTGGAGAATACTTTGGCCCCACTGAGTTGATCAAACAGGTCATCAATCCTGGGCAGCGGATATTTATTTTTGATGGTGACATCGTTCAGCTAACGGTAATCCACACACATGCGGAGGCTGCCATCCTTTTTGTCCATGAAGATAGCAGGTGATCCCCATGGTGAAGAGCTGGGACAGATATATCCTTTCTGGAGCATTTCATCAAGCTGTTTTTTTAGCTCCAATAATTCTGATGAGGGCATCCGGTAATACTTCTTGTATAATGGTGCGGTTCCGGGCACAAGATCTATTGCGAACTCAAGCTCTTGATCTGGTGGCATGCCTGGCAGCTCTTCTGGAAATACATCAGGAAACTCACTGACCACAGGAATTAATTCCAATTCAGCCACAATGGTGAAGGCCATTTCTTTCTTGGGTATGTTTCTGCGAGCATAGAATTTGGTAGCCCGCCCCTCCTGAATGGTGAAAGTGACCTCTCGGGTCGCGCAATTTATGCATACTTGGTATTGAGTCAGCCAATTCATACCCAAGATAACATCCAGTTTAGCAGACTCAATAATTATCAAAGAGGTTGAAAAGCAGACTTCGTTGATATTGATTTCCAGATTACAACAGACGAGATTGCTCTTGATTAATGATCCCGGGGTTTGTACCATCATTTTCTTGCCCAAACGCGAACAAGGAAATTTGTTTTGGGCAACAAAACTCCGAGAGGTAAAATAGTGGGAAGCCCCAGAGTCAAATAAAGTTATTGCATGTATGTTGTTAACAGGAAACATACCAATGACGACTTCGGGGTTTTCTTGGGCTTCATCTGCGCAGAGGTGATGAACATGCCCAGTGATGTGGTGCTGGTCCGGGCATGATTCCATAAAGTTGACTTGTGCTCTGAATAGAGCATTCACATTGCTGTTCTTTCGACACTGTCGGGCATAATGTCCGGTTTGTCCACAACTGAAGCAAGCATTGATGCGCTGGTGCTCCTCGTGCACTGGGTTGGGCATGACATTCTTGACTTGGGTGGTGGTCTTGTTAACATTCTGTTGTTAATTGGGCTTGTATTCCACCTGAGTCTGCTGCCAGGTACGAGCCTTTTGCATGGGTTGCCCATCCTTCTTTGGCTCAAACTTGCGCTTGTGATCGTTATTGGCATGCTTGTTATCTGACACGAGCTTGTGCTCCCTTTACGCAATGAAAGCTTTGTTCACCTGAGTTTGAAAATCTGGGAAATCAAACATGTTGAGAGTACACCGGAGTTGCGGGTTTAATCCACCAAGAAATCTGTCAATCTTTCTTTCTTCAGTGGCCATGTCATGAAGGGAGTAACGTGACAAATGATTGAATTTTTGCAAATATTCACCCACGGACCGATTTCCTTGGATGAGCGCGAGAAATTCTTCCTGCTTAGTCTTCATAATTTAGTAGGGATATGATATTTCCGGAACTGATCCGTGAATTTCGACGAGGTGATTTCCTCATCAGCAGGCCACATGGCTTTTATATTTTCCCACCATATGGCAGCAGCGCCCTCAAGATAATGAGTTGCAAATGGAACTTTAGCATCTTCTTCAGTACGAGCACTCTCAAGTTTCCTCTCAATGGTTCACAGCCAATCATCTGCTTCCAAGGGGTCAATAACCTGACTGAAACTGGGAGGCTTGGTCCTTTGAAAATCTGACAGCTTTGAGTGATGACCGTTCTGATTCCCATTCTGCCCCACCATAGCTTGCACACTTTCTAAAATTTCAATCAGATCATTATTACATCTTTCCTCAAACATACGTAGTATTTTCTCGGTGGAGGGCGGATTTGGCGGTGGAGGCGGTGGTGGAACGTACGGCTCGGGGGAGTGTCCTGCCTGTCGTGCGGAACGATGAACAGGAGTACCCTCGCGAACATTGCTACTGCTGCCTCCCCGCGGCATCCTATTGTAATATTTCCCAAGACAACGCAACCGAGATTAGAAGCATTCAAAATAAATTGGGGAAAGGCCAGCAACAAGAGCCCGAGAAAAACCAAAATGACGAATAAAACACGGCGAAAGAAATAGAGTCCCAACATAATTATACATAGACTCATACATGAAAGATACATAACATGCCAGGTTCAACTACCCTCATACATGAAACGAAACCTCGTGACTCGTACGACTACACTCGTACATCACTCGGAGGACTGCAAATACTCAGAAGCTCTACCGCTCTGCTGGTGCTGCGGGGTCCTCTCCTGACTCAGATCCTGAACTGACGTGGTTAACTGAGACCTCCAGGTTAAAGGTAACACCGCGACATTGCCTCGAGGGCTCTCCCTTAGGGGAAGGTGTAGGGTGAAGCATCGGGGTTACATGAGTAGTGAGGAGTGAAACCGACTCAACAGGAGCATTGAGAGGAATCACGGTCGAGGCGCCCGAGCTACTCAGAGGAGTAACCGATGAAACAGGGGAACTAGAACAGACTGGAATATAAGGAGTAAATCCCAAGGAGGATGGAGTAGTGGCAGATCTAGTAGAGACTAGAGCAGATGCTAAAGCAGTACGGGCACGAGTCAGCTCTCGAGCCAGCTCATGAATCATAAGATAGCTAGCGGTGATGTAACAAGCAAGATGGCTAGCAACACTATCGGACTCCGGATCAATGACCGGGAAGCGAACACGACCATTGTCGTGTAGAGAAGGATAGTAGTAGAAACCTGGGTGGTTCTTGCTACCTCTTGAGCTTGCGTTGGATTTCCCCGAAGAGGAAAGGATGACGCAGCAGAGTAGCGTAAGTATTTCCCTCAGTTTTTTAGAACCAAGGTATCAATCCAGTAGGAGGCCACGCTCAAGTCCCTCGTAACTGCACAAAACGATAGCTACTCGCAACCAACGCGATTAGGGGTTGTCAATCCCTTCACGGTCACTTACGAGAGTGAGATCTGATAGATATAATATTTTTGGTATTTTTGGTATAAAGATGCAAAGTAAAAAGTAAAGACAAAGTAAAAAGCAAAACTAGATTAAAGTGATGGAGATTGATATGATGAGAATAGACCCGGGGGCCATAGGTTTCACTAGTGGCTTCTCTGAAGAGCATAAGTATTCTACGGTGGGTGAACAAATTACTGTTGAGCAATTGACAGAATTGAGCATAGTTATGAGAATATCTAGGCATGATCATGTATATAGGCATCGCGTCCGTGACAAGTAGACCGAAACGATTCTGCATCTACTACTATTACTCCACTCATCGACCGCTATCCAGCATGCATCTAGAGTATTAATTTAAAAATAGATTAATGCCTTAAGCAAGATGACATGTTGTAGAGAGATAAATTCATGAAATATGAAATAAACCCCATCTTGTTATCCTCGATGGCAACGATACAATACATGCCTTGCTGCCCCTTCTGTCACTGGGAAAGGACACCGCAAGATCGAACCCAAAGCTAAGCACTTCTCCCATGGCAAGAACTACCAATCTAGTTGGCCAAAACAAACGGATAATTCGAAGAGACTTGCAAAGAGAACCAATCATACACAAAAGAATTCAGAGAAGATTCAAATATTATTCATAGATAGACTTGATCATAAACCCACAATTCATCAGTCTCAACAAACACACCGCAAAAAGAAGAAGATTACATCAAATAGATCTCCACGAGAGAGGGGGAGAACTTTGTATTGAGATCCAAAAAGAGAGAAGAAGCCATCTAGCTACTAACTGTGGACCCGAAGGTCTGAGGTCAACTACTCACACTTCATTAGAGAGGCTATGATGATGTAGAAGCCCTCCGTGATGACGGCCCTCTCCGGCGAAGCTCCGGAACAGGCCCCAAGATGGGATCTCGTGGATACAGAAAGTTGCGACGGAGGAATTAGGTTTTTTGGCTCCGTATCTGATCGTTTGGGGGTATGTAGGTTTATATAGGAGGAAGAAGTACGTCGGTGGAGCTTCGAGGGGCCCATGAGGCAGGGGGCGTGCCCTAAGGGGGGGCACCCCCACCCTCGTGACCGCCTCTCTGATGCCTTGGCGTAGGGTCCAAGTCCCCTGGATCACGTTCGGTGAGAAAATCACGTTCCCGAAGGTTTTATTCTGTTTGGACTCTGTTTGATATTCTGTTTCTTTGAAACACTGAAATAGGCAAAAAACAACAATTCTGGGCTGGGCCTTCGGTTAATAGGTTAGTCCCAAAAATAATATAAAAGTGGAAAATAAAGCCCAATATAGTCCAAAACAGTAGATAATATAGCATGGAGCAATAAAAAATTATAGATACGTTGGAGACGTATCAGTTCTGCATCCGGACCTCGTAGTAACGAAGCTCAACAAGGACCTTGAATGAAGCAAACTGGACAGCCTGGGATGCGGTAGAAGCGTAACTGCTCCGAGAGGTACGAGTGTAAGTGTTGGAGTCGAAACTGGTGAGCAGAGTAACCACTGCGTGATACTCGTACACTGAGTCAGCTAGATGCTCCCGGTACACAGGATAAATTGCATCGTCACCGAGGGGGTACAGCCGACGCCACACGTTATGAAGAAGATGCGGCGACGTCTACAACATCAGCTGCAACTGGCACAGATACAACACTGGAGCCATCTATAATCACCACCATTAGTAGGTTAGCATAAAAATAAGCCAAGTATATGCAATGCAACAACCAGCTACCAATGCTACCGGCACTCAACGTAAACTCGTATCTACCGTCCAGTCAACATGTCATAGTCTAGCATGGCCTACAGTCAGCGTGGCTCTGATACCAAGCGTTGTGGCACCCCGGCTCATAGCAATCGGGTTACCATGCATTGCCAGCCCAGAGACCATGTCTTCTAGCAATACAAAACATCTTGGTACAGAAAAAACAACCGCTTTATTGATGCTAGCGGACCAAAGTTTACATTACAATAGGTAGCGAGGCCAAGTGGCACACACGGTGTGGCTGAACAATATGTACATTATTTAGTGAACAGAAAGGCCTCGATCATAACAACTATGCGGCAGCGGAACAACGTCGTAGCGGAAGCTCCATAGTACAGGGACACCATTGTGGACACGATCTAGACTTGGACAGCACTCCTTTCCAACTAGGCTTTTCCTGAAATCTGGCATGACACGATAGGTCAGCACACTGAATGTACTTGCAAGCTCACAACAGACATAAACATAATGACAAACAATATCATGATATTTAACCAATTATTAATAAAATGCAACAATATATATTCAACATGTTGTGATCATATCCTTGTGAGGAAAAATTCCTCTTACCAACGGTGATTACTTCTTGGATCACCACCATACCAACCTCAAAATCTTAACCATGAATATCTCGTGATCCTTCCGGCGATCACAACCTCGTCCCATCCTTGGTCTAAAACAATGATCCTTCCGGCGATCACACCCACGACCCATACTAGGTCCAGTCCAACCCGATGCCCTTCCCGCCATCATCAATAGTGCAGAGTTCATAACTTAGTGTGCCCGTTTTATTAAATGTTGACCCATGGTGTGACCTACTTTCGAGCGTGTCCATAACCGTGGACTCGGCTATCGATAGATTAATACACTCTGCAGAGGTAGCGCACTGTACCCACACCACGGAACCCATGGCCTCGTACTCCCATTCGGGTGGACCAACGGCATTCCGATGAAACCACTCCATTGCCATGACACTCTCTCGGCCACTCTGACCCACTCCCAAGTCCTGGGTGGTCCCATGTCTACCAAAGACACAGCGACCACCCTCGTGGCCAAAACGTCCATCACGGGGACCGGTACCAAAAATCTCAACAACAGGCACACAAGGTTATGTCTGCTTACCGGGGCAGGGTACCGCACGCCCATAAGCTTCCCTAGTTGGAGGCACCGACCCGAGGCATGACAACGGACCGAATAAAGGCCTTGCCATACAGGAAAATGTGGTTGCATTGGGAAAAACTCGATTCAGTGACACCATGACCCGGTCAACGATATATTCAAGTTGTATTATTATCATGTTCAACTTAAATTGAAAATAACCGGTGTCATAGTATGCCATGAAGTGCAACAATAACATATGCATCACATATTAACGGAAAAGGCTGAGTCAACTATATCCACATTAAGCATAACCATCAACAACTCTTGACACTCCTCTAGTCAAGATTAAACCTAACATTAAACAGAATCTTTTCTAACAAGTTTTATCATTTTTCCCATGTAAGAAAAATAACTTCAATTAATTACTTGTATCCAGAACCATATTATTTCTTTCATAGCAAAAATTAATTCTAGTTTCTTTATCAACTTAGTTAGCTCTAAACTTTCTATAACACAAGCATATTAACTTGAACAAGCATTTAACATAATATAAATAACACAATAATGATATATATGCATCTATTAAATCATTCATTCAAGTAGGAAAATCACAAATATTTCAATGGCACCATGAAAATGTTGTTGTGGCTTGCCTTAGTGCAGATGAGGTTCACAAGCCTCTTGGTGATCCTCAAGACAAGCCTCACTGCTCTGAAAACAATTACAAACACAAAAATAAAAAATAAAGAACCCTTCTGAAATTCACCCGAAAATCTAGAAAGCGGGGGAAAATCCCATTTTTGGTGAGCTTCTAGATTTATTTACAAAGAACACAATGCAAAAAGAATCAATCCATTTGGACTTATGGTTGAAAAGTTATAGTTGTTTGAAGCTCTCTAGAAATAAATGAAATTTGAATTTAAATAAAACAGACTGGAGGGGGGTGTGACATCGAAGGCGTAAAGCCTTGGGGCGCCATCACTCGTACCGCTTGATAACCCGCAAGTATAGGGGATCGCAACAGCTTTCGAGGGTAAAGTATTCAACCCAAATTTATTGATTCGTCACAAGGGGAGCCAAAGAATACTCTGGAGTATTAGCAGCTGAGTTGTCAATTCAACCACACCTGGAAACTTAATATCTGCAGCAAAGTATTTAGTAGCAAAGTAATATGATAGTAGTGATAACAATAACAAAAGGTAACAGTAGCAAAAGCAATGTTTTTGGTATTTTGTAGTGATGATAGCAATAGCAACGGAAAAGTAAATAAGCGGAGAACAATATATGGAAAGCTCGTAGGCAATGGATCGGTGATGGAGAATTATGCCGGATGCGGTTCATCTTGTAACAGTCATAACCTAGGGTGACACAGAACTAGCTCTAGTTCATTGATATAATGTAGGCATGTATTCTGAATATAGTCATACGTGCTTATGGAAAAGAACTTGCATAACATCTTTTCTCCTACCCTCCCGTGGCAGCGGGGTCCTTACGGAAACTAAGGGATACTAAGGCCTCCTTTTAATAGAGAACTGGAACAAAGCATTAACACATAGTGAATACATGAACTCCTCAAATTACGGTCATCACCGGTAAGTATCCCGATTATTGTCACTTCAGGGTTAACGGATCATAACACATAATAGGTGACTATAGACTTGCAAGATAGGATCTAGAACTCTCATATATTGATGAAAACATAATAGGTTCAGATCTGAAATCATGGCACTCGGGCCCTAGTGACAACCATTAAGCATAGCAAAGTCATAGCAACATCAATCTCAGAACATAGTGGACACTAGGGATCAAACCCTAACAAAACTAACTCGATTACATGATAAATCTCATCCAACCCATCAACGTCCAGCAAGCCTACGATGGAATTACTCATGCACGGCGGTGAGCATCATGAAATTGGTGATGGAGGATGGTTGATGATGACGATTGCGATGGATTCCCCTCTCCGGAGCCCCGAATGGACTCCAGATAAGCCCTCCCGAGAGGTTTTAGGGCTTGGCGGCGGCTTCGTATTGCAAAACGCGATGATTTCTTCTCTCTGATTTTTTTCTCCACGAAACTCAATATATGGAGTTGGAGTTGGAGTCCGAGAGGAAACAGGGGGCCCACAAGGTAGGGGGCACGCCCTAGGGGGGCAGGCGCGCCCCCCACCCTCGTGGGCAGGTGGTGGGCCCCCTAGCCTTAATCTTTTGCAGGTATTTTTCATATTTTCTGAAAAGTTGCTCCGTGAAGTTTCAGGTCATTCCGAGAACGTTTGCTGCTGCACATAAATAACACCATGGTAATTCTGCTGAAAACAGCATCGGTCCGGGTTAGTTCCATTCAAATCATGCAAGTTAGAGTCCAAAACAAGGGCAAAAGTGTTTGGAAAAGTAGATACGTTGGAGATGTATCACCGCTTCACGCGCGTACTGAGTGGCTGACTAGTGGGCCCCGCTAGTGAGATGAGGGGTAGAGGGGAAATGAGACAGGGGGCGGCGTGGCTTCGACAGGGCAAACGCCGATGACGAGGGCTCCTTGGTCAAAACGAGAGGGAGGGATCAAGAGAGGAGACTGAGGCGCACCTGCCCGTACCCGTAGAGGAGCTAGGGGTGGTCGGACGGCGTTAGAATCTTCCCCTCTAGCGGAGACAGGAAGCAGAGCTCGCTGGAGACGAAGACGATGGCGAGCAGAGGCGACTCCAGGGGCTCCAACCGGGCGGAACAGCACCACCGCAGAGTGGCGGAGGCCCTGGAAGGGTTGCCCAGGCCTGGGAGGGGCCGGAGCTACGGGGACGAGCCGAGGGGCTCACCGGCGAGCTCAAGCTCGGGGACGGCGGCCCGCGGCCTGCCCGGCCGGGCTACGGTCCTCTACTAGGTTGTGGAGTGTGTGGGAGTGGTGGATGATGCTCGAGGAGGTTGGGGGAGGGCTCTATTTATAGCCAAGCGTCGAGGGGGTTTCGGGCTTCGCCGGTGGACACCTGGACACAGCGCCCAGCGATGAGCAGCATCAGTGAGAGAGGGAGAAGGAGATGGAATTCACACGGGGACTGTCGGCGAACGGGGACGAGCACAGGGGCACTGGGGTGACGACAAGCACAGCGCGCACCGCACTATTTCATTGATCGGACTGTGCCCGTGCTCGCTGCGGCGAGCTCCGGCATCGACGATTGCCAGGGGAGAGTTAATGGGGCTAAGACGAATATGGTGGTGAGGTTTGGCATGCTTAGGCAGGCGGGGAAACGAGCACGCGATAAACACAGGCTCGGGCATGTCGCAGAGGACGTCGGCCGCATGCCAGCATGCCTGGATGAACGCGATCACCGCGTGAACTTTGACCTCATGCCGACCTAAGCCCAAACTTCATGTCTGGCATGTTGTTCGTGGTAGTTTTGAACGTTACCACGCTTTGGATTGGATCCAGACGCAGTAGAAGAGATTTCACAAGCCTAGTAAGTTTCTGATTAGTAACTTTGAGAGCTTACTGTCGTCAAATGGCTGGGAGTTGCGAGCTGAGTTTTGGAGGGTGGCAATCATCTACTAAGGTGATGATGCACAATAAAAATCAGCCCCAAAGGAGCAACTAAAATGGAAGTTACTGTAGAAACTACCATTTCTGTCCAGAACAGAAAATATTTTCTGTAGCAAAAATATTCCAAAAAGTCCTGCAATATTTTTTCTCAGGAAGGTGCCCTAGGGTTCCAAGAATATCTGTGAATTTTCTCAGATTTTTGTGGGCAAGAAAAAATGGGGTTGCTTTGGATCACATTGATCAAGCTAGGGTTTAAGAGTGGGAAATGAATATTTTTCATTAAGGAAAAATGTTCCAAATATTATTTTGAGATGAACCAGAGGGGGAATGATGGTTAGAGGGAAATGGGACACTTGAGCGAAAGCCAAGGGGTACCCAAGTATTTAAGTCCATATGAAAGGATTCAACAACTCCAAATTTCAAAATCAATCCACCTGAAAATCAGGCAAATAAAGGGGGCCAAAACCAGGCCGTCACAGAGGGATACAAAAGAGCATTAGTTTGATGTACGAACATGGTTAATAGACATATGTAGTACTCCCTCCGTTCGAAATTACTTGTCACAAAAATGGATGTATCTACAACTAAAATACATCTAGATACATTCATTTCTTGGACGAGTAATTCCGAATGGAGGGAGTATGTATAAAAAACAGGAAGGCATGTCATTATCAAAGGTATAATGTGTAAAGTAAGCAGATGCAATTTAACCAAATTGTACGCAATACAAGCTAGACACCATATGCAACATGCAACCACATTTGACAGCGCGAAGATAAATCAAGCACCTGGGATGGTTGTGTGTGGCAATTGAGATCATCAACTTCAGAGCTACGTTTACTGTCTCCAACTGCTAACACTGCATCCTTTAGAGCGCTGAAACACTTAGTGCTTATCTTCGAATTACACTAGAGCGACTTCTGTCTTTTCTTTTTATCATTCATCAATACTGCGTCAAAGTCTGAAATACCCATGCAGAAAAAAACAATAGTGTGAGTATGGGTGAAGTGTGTGCACAATTAGTATAGTGTAAAGGTAGCAGATAGCAGGTCGGTGAGAAATAAATGATGGGAGACATATGATAGCTCTGCAACATGCATGGCACACTAAATTACTACAGGATTCTATGAAAATAGCATTCGACTGAAAGCAAATAGGCCAGTCCATTTTTTCTACACCGTCTGATGTACAAAGAACGGGCAGATCGCCTTCATCTACCTCCAGCCACTTAGTGTTGACGATCTTCCTTGAAACGGCAGCGACCACCGGCCCAGTCCCCTGCCTGCGCCCTCCCCTCGGCCTCACCCCACAGCCGTGCTTGGCACCGCCCCCGGCAATCCATTCATGCCCCGCCGACCTCTAGATCGGGCACAAGCAGCTCCTGTGCCCCACACCCCTATGATAGACACCGATGTGCCGCTTCCCCGGCGAACAGGCGGACTAGGTGCTCCGCGCGCCTAAGCGGGTGCTGCTTTTTTTAATTGCAGTTTGACTGACCCTGAAATGAAATCCAGGTGGGCTACTGACCTCAGCAAAGGTGAAATAGTAAAGGGAGGAAACCTTGTGCATTTAGTATCACGAAGAATATGCAGTAAGAGGTGCTCAACTAGTTTCTTTCGTGGAATGAATACGGTGTGAGCAGAGACATAAGGTTTGAACGAATAAGGGAAGAGGAGTACCTCTTTCTGCTGGCAGTGATGTGTCCTCCTTCTGTTTTTCCAACGATCTTCTTGTGGTTCACTAGAAATGAGAAGTTGTGGAGGACGGTGCAGCCTTGGACGAACCCATGGCCAAGTTGTTGAGTGTGGTGTAGTGGCCGTATGTCAGCGGCGGGGAAGCAGATCCAAGGCGGTGAACGACGGCGTAGCGGGAACAGCTCCGGTGCGGTGGACGGTTGCGACATTGGAGTGCTACCTCTTGACCACTGCATTGGTTTTCCCTTGAAGAGGAAAGGGTGATGCAGCAAAGTAGCGTAAGTATTTCCCTCAGTTTTTGGGAACCAAGGTATCAATCCAGTAGGAGGCTACGCGCGAGTCCCTCGCACCTGCACAAAACAAATAAATCCTCGCAACCAACACGATAAGGGGTTGTCAATCCCTACACGGTCACTTACGAGAGTGAGATCTAATAGATATGACAAGATAATATTTTTGGTATTTTTATGATAAAGATGCAAAGTAAAATAAAAGGCAATGAAAATAACTAAGTGTTGGAAGATTAATATTAGGGAAGATAGGCCCGGGGGCCATAGGTTTCACTTGTGGCTTCTCTCAAGAGCATAAGTATTTTTACGGTGGGTGAACAAATTACTGTTGAGCAATTGGAAGAATTGAGCATAGTTATGAGAATATCTAGGTATGATCATGTATATAGGCATCACGTCCGAGACAAGTAGACCGACTCCTGCCTGCATCTACTACTATTACTCCACACATCGACCGCTATCCATCATGCATCTAGAGTATTAAGTTCATAAGAACAGAGTAACGCTTTAAGCAAGATGGCATGATGTAGAGGGATAAATTCATGCAATATGATAAAAACCCCATATTGTTATCCTCGATGGCAACAATAAAATACGTGCCTTGCTGCCCCTACTGTCACTGGGAAAGGACACCGCAAGATTGAACCCAGAGCTAAGCACTTCTCCCATTGCAAGAAAGATCAATCTAGTAGGCCAAACCAAACTGATAATTTGAAGAGACTTGCAAAGATAACCAATCATACATAAAAAAATTCAGAGAAGATTCAAATATTGTTCATAGATAAACTTGATCATAGACCCACAATTCATCGGTCTCAAGAAACACACCACAAAAGAAGATTACATCCAATAGATCTCCACAAGAGACGGGGAGAACATTGTATTGAGATCCAAAAAGAGAGAAGAAGCCATCTAGCTAATAACTATGGACCAGAAGGTCTGAGCTCCGGAACAGGCCCCAAGATGGGATCTCGTAGATACAGAAAGTTACGGCGGTGGAATTAGGGTTTTGGCTCCGTATCTGATCGTTTGGGGTTACGTAGGTATATATAGGAGGGCGCGCTTGGGGGGGGGGGGTAGGCGCGCCTCCCTACCTCGTGGCTTCCCTGTTGGTTGCTTGACGTAGGGTCCAAGTATCCTGGATCTTGTTCGCTCCAAAAATCACGTTCCCGAAGGTTTCATTCCGTTTGGACTCCGTTTGATATTCTTTTTCTGTGAAACTTTAAAATAGGCAAAAAACAGCAATTCTGGGCTGGGCCTCCGGTTAATAGGTTCGTCCCAAAAATAATATAAAAGGGAATAATAAAGCCCAATAATGTCCAAAACAGAAGATAATATAGCATGGAGCAATAAAAAAATATAGATACGTTGGAGACGTATCAAGCATCCCCAAGCTTAATTCCTTCTCGTCCTCGAGTAGGTAAATGATAAAAGCAGAATTTTTATGTGGAATGCTACTAGGCATAATTTCAATGTAATTCTTCTTAATTGTGGGATGAATATTTAGATCCGAAAGATTCAAGATAAAATTTTAATATTGACATAGAAATAATAATACTTCAAGCATACTAACTAAGAAATTATGTCTTCTCAAGATAACATGGCCAAAGAAAGTTCATCCCTACAAAATCATATAGTTTAGTCATGCTCCATTTTTGTCACACAAGAATGCTCTCATCATGCACAACCCGATGACAAGCCAAGCAATTGTTTCATACTTTAGTAATTTCAAACTTTATAAACCTTCACGCAATACATGAGCGTGAGCCATGGATATAACACTATGGGTGGAATAGAGTGTAATGATGGGGGTTATGTGGAGAAGACAAAAAAGGAGAAAGTCTCACATCAACGAGGCTAATCAATGGGTTATGGAGATGCCCATTGATTGATGTTAATGCAAGGAGTAGGGATTGCCATGCAATGGATGGACTAGAGCTATAAATGTATGAAAGATCAGCAAAAGAAACTAGTGGGTGTGCATCCAACTTGCTTGCTCACAAAGACCTAGGGTACTTGAGGAGGCCCATTGTTGGAATATATAAGCCAAGTTCTATAATGAAAAATTCCCAGTAGTATATGGAAGTGACAAAACAAGAGACTCTCTATCAAGATGATCATGGTGCTACTTTGAAGCACAAGTGTGGAAAAAGATAGTAGCATTGTCCCTTTTCATTTCTCTTTTTTGGGGCCTTCTTTTTTTTGGCATTTCTCCTTTTTTTATTGGGACAATTCTCTATTAAATGATGATCATCACACTTCTATTTATTTACAACTCAATGATTACAACTCGATACTAGAACAAGGTATGACTCTATATGAATGCCTCCGGCGGTGTACCGGGATATGCAATTAACCAAGAGTGACATGTATGAAAGAATTGTGAACGGTGGCTTTGCCACAAATACTATGTCAACTACATGATCATGCTAAACAATATGACAATGATGAACGTGTCATGAGAAACGGGATGGTGGAAAGTTGCATGGCAATATATCTCGGAATGGCTATGGAAATGCCATAATAGGTAGGTATGGTGCCTGTTTTGAGGAAGATATAAGAAGGTTCATGTGTGACAGAGCGTATCATATCACAGGGTTTGGATGCACTGGCGAAGTTTGCACCAACTCTCATTGTGAGAAAGGGCAATGCACGGTACCAAAGAGGATAGCAATGACGGAAAGGTGAGAGTGCGTATAATCCATGGACTCAACATTAGTCATAAAGAACTCACATACTTATTGCAAAAATCTACAAGTAATCAAAAACCAACACTACGCGCATGCTCCTAGGGGGATAGATTGGTAGGAAAAGACCATCGCTCGTCCCCGACCGCCACTCATAAGGAGGACAATCAAAGAACACCTTATGTTTCAAATTTGTTACATAACGTTTACCATACGTGCATGCTACGGGACTTGCAAACTTCAACACAAGTATTTCTCAAATTCACAACTAATCAACTAGCACAACTTTAATATCACTACCTCCATATCTCAAAACCATCATCCAGCATCCAACTTCTCTTAGTATTCAAAACACTCATAGGAAAGTTTTTACTAATCTTGAATACCTAGCATATTAGGATTATTTAAGAAAATTACCATGCTATTTAAGACTCTCAAAATAATCCAAGTCAAGAATGAGAGATCAATAGTTTCTATAAAACAAATCCACCACCATGCTCTAAAACATATAAGTGAAGTACTAGAGCAAAACTATATAACTGAAAAGATATAAGTGAAGCACATAGAGTATTCTAATAATTTCTGAATCATGTGTGTCTCTCTCAAAAGGTGTGTACAGAAAAGATGATTGTGGTAAACTAAAAAGCAAAGACTCAAATCATACAAGAAGCTCCAAGGAAAACACATATCATGTGGTGAATAAAAATATAGCTCCAAGTTAAGTTCCCGATGGAAGTAGACGAAAGAGGGGATGCCTTCCGGGGCATCCCCAAGTTTTGGCGTTTTGGTGTCCTTAGATTATCTTGGGGGTGCCATGGGCATCCCCAAGCTTAGGCTCTTGACACTCCTTGTTCCATAATCCATCAAATCCTTACCCAAAACTTGAAAACTTCACAACACAAAACTTAAAGTAGAAAATCTCGTGAGCTCCGTTAGCGAAAGAAAACAAAAGACCACTTCAAGGTACTGTAATGAACTCATTATTTATTTATATTGGTGTTAAACCTACTGTATTCCAACTTATCTATGGTTTATAAACTATTTTACTAACCATAGATTCATCAAAATAAGCAAACAACACATGAAAAATAGAATCTTCCAAAAAAGAACAGTCTGTAGTAATCTGTAGCTAGCGCAAGATCTGGAACCCCACAAATTCTAAAATAAATTTCTGGACGTGAGAAATTTATCTATTAATAATTTGCAAAAGGAATTAACTAAATATCACTTTCCAAATAAAAATGGCAGCAGTTCCGGTGAGCGCTAAAGTTTCTGTTTTTTACAGGAAGATTAATAAGACTTTCCCCAAGTCTTCCCAACGGTTCTACTTGGCACAAACACTAATTAAACACAAAAAACACAACCAAAACAGAGGCTAGATAAATTATTTATTACTAAACAGGAGCAAAAAGAAAGGAAAAAAATAAAATTGGGTTGCCTCCCAATAAGCGCTATCGTTTAACGCCCCTAGCTAGGCACAAAAAGCAAGGATAGATCTAGGTATTGCCATCTTTGGTAGGCAATCCATAAGTGGCTCTCATAATAGATTCATAAGGTAATTGAATTTTATTTCTTGGGAAGTGTTCCATGCCTTTCCATAACGGAAATTGTAATCTAATATTTCCTTCCTTCATATCAATAATTGCACCAATCGTTCTAAGGAAAGGTCTATCAAGAATAATAGGACATGAAGGATTGCAATCTATGTTAAGAGCAATAAAATCTACGGGCACATAGTTCCTATTTGCAACAATAAGAACATCATTAATTCTTCCCATAGGTTTCTTAATAGTGGAATCCGCAAGGTGCAAGTTTAAAGAACAATCATCAAAATCGCGGAAACCTAATAAATCACAAAAAGTCTTTGGAATCGTGGAAACACTAGCACCCAGATCACACAAAGCATAGCATTCATGATCTTTAATTTTAATTTTAATAGTTGGTTCCCACTCATCATAAAGTTTTCTAGGGATAGAAACCTCCAACTCAAGTTTTTCTTCATAAGATTGCATCAAAGCATCAACGATATGTTCGGTAAAAGCTTTATTTTGACTATAAGCATGAGGAGAATTTAGCAAGGATTGCAACAAGGAAATACAATCTATCATAGAGCAGCTATCATAATTAAATTCCTTGAAATCCAAAATAGTAGGTTCATTAACATCTAGAGTTTTGATCTCTTCAATCCCACTTTTATCAAATTTAGCATCAAGATCTAAAAACTCCAAATTTTTGGAATGCCTTCTAGGTAAAGGTGGATCATATTCAGTCCCATCATTATCAAGATTCATATTTCAAAACAAAGATTTAATAGGGGAGACATCAATAACTTTTAGATCTTCATCTTTATTATCATAGAAACTAGAAGAACACGCTCTTATAAAGGAATCTTTCTTAGCACACATCCTAGTGGTTCTTTCTTTGCACTCATCAATGTAAATTCTAATGGATTTGAGAGACTCATTGATATCATGCTTAGGAGGAATAGATCTAAGTTTAAAAGAATCAACATCAAGAGAAATTCTATCAACGTTCCTAGCCAAATCATCAACTTTAAGCAATTTCCCTTCAAGCAAAGCATTGAAATTCTTTTGTGAATTCATAAATTCCTTAACACTAGTCTCAAATTCAGAGGGCATCTTATTAAAATTTCCATAAGAATTGTTGTAGGAATTACCATAATTATTAGAGGAATTACTAGGATAAGGCCTAGGATTAAAGTTTCCTCTATACGCGTTGTTACCAAAATTGCTCCTACCAACAAAATTCACATCCATAGATTCATTATTATTCTCAATAAAGTAGACAACGGTATATCATTAGGATCAGAAGAAACACTTTTATTAGCAAATAATTTCATAAGTTCATCCATCTTTCCACTCAAAACATTAATTTCTTCTATCGCATGCACTTTCTTATTAGTAGATCTTTCAGTGTGCCATTGACAATAATTAACCATAATATTATCTAGGAGTTTAGTAGCTTCTCCTAAAGTGATTTCCATAAAAGTGCCTCCCGTGGCCAAATCTAAAAGATTTATAGAAGCAAAATTCAATCCGGCATAAATTTTTTGTATAATCATCCACAAATTCAAACCATGCGTAGGGCAATTACGTATCATCAATTTCATCCTCTCCCAAGCTTGTGCAACATGTTCATGATCAAGTTGCTTACAATTCATAATATCATTTCTAAGAGAGATGATCTTCGCGGGAGGAAAATACTTAGAGATAAAAGCATCGTTGCACTTATTCCAAGAATCAATACTATTTTTAGGCAAAGACGAAAACCAAGCTTTAGCACGATCTCTATGAGAAAAAGAAAATAGCTTCAATTTAACAATATCATTGTCCACATCTTTCTTCTTTTGCATATCACACAAATCAACGGAGCTATTTAGATGGGTAGCGGCATCTTCACTAGGAATGCCGGAAAACAGATCTTTCATGACAAGATTCAGCAAGGTAGCATTAATTTCACAAGATTCAGCACCGGTAAGAGGAGCAATCGGAGTGCTAATAAAATCATTATTGTTGGTATTGGTAAAGTCACACAATTTAGTGTTATCTTGAGCCATCATGACAAGCAAGCAATCCAACACACAAGAAAACGAGGAACGGGCAAAAAGAGGCAAATAGAGAAAGAGAGGGAGGATAGAGACAGAGGGCAAATAAAACGGCAAGGGTGAAGTGGGGGAGAGGAAAACGAGAGGCAAATGGCAAATAATGTAATGCGGGAGATAAGGGTTTGTGATGGGTACTTGGTATGTTGACTTTTGCGTAGACCTCCCCGCAACGGCGCCACAAATCCTTCTTGCTACCTCTTGGGCACTGCGTTGGTTTTCCCATGAAGAGGAAAGGGTGATGCAACAAAGTAGCGTAAGTATTTCCCTCAGTTTTTGAGAACTAAGGTATCAATCCAGTAGGAGGCTACACGCGAGCCCCTCGCAACTGCACAAAACAAATAAATCCTCGCAACCAACGCGATAAGGGGTTGTCAATCCCTACACGATCACTTACGAGAGTGAGATCAGATAGATATGATAAGATAATATTTTTGGTAATTTTATGTTAAAGATGTGGAGTAAAATAAAAGGCAATGAAAATAACTAAGTGTTGGAAGGCTAATATTATGGAAGATAGACCCGGGGGCCATAGGTTTCACTAGTGGCTTCTCCCAAGAGCATAAGTATTTTCCAGTGGGTGAACAAATTACTGTTGAGCAATTGACAGAATTGAGCATAGTTATGAGAATATCTAGGTATAATCATGTATATAGGCATCATGTCCGAGACAAGTAGACCGACTCCTGCCAGCATCTACTACTATTACTCCACACATCGACCGCTATCCAGGATGCATCTAGAGTATTAAGTTCATAAGAACAGAGTAACGCTTTAAGCAAGATGACATGATGTAGAGGGATAAATTCATGCAATATGATAAAAAAAACCCGTCTTGTTATCCTCGATGGCAACAATACAATATGTGCCTTGCTTCCCCTCCTGTCACTGGGAAAGGACACCGCAAGATTGAACCCAAAGCTAAGCACTTCTCCCATTGCAAGAAATATCAATCTAGTAGGCCAAACCAAACTGACAATTCGAAGAGACTTGCAAAGATAACCAATCATACATAAAAGAATTCAGAGAAGATTCAAATATTGTTCATAGATAAACTTGATCATAAACCCACAATTCATCGGTCTCAACAAACACACCGCAAAAGAAGATTACATCGAATAGATCTCCACAAGAGAGGGGGAGAACATTGTATTGACATCCAAAAAGAGAGAAGAAGCCATCTAGCTAATAACTATGGACCCGAAGGTCTGAGGTAAACTACTCACACTTCATCGGAGAGGCTATGATGTTGATGTAGAAGCCCTCCGTGATCGATGCCCCCTCCGGCAGAGCTCCGAAACAGGCCCCAAGATGGGATCTCGTGGATACAGAAAGTTACGGCGGTGGAATTGGGTTTTGGCTCCGTATCTGATCGTTTGGGGGTACGTAGGTATATATAGGAGGAAGGAGTACGTCCGTGGAGCAACAAGGGGCCCACGAGGGTGGAGGGCGCGCCTAGGTTGGGGGGTAGGCGCACCCCCCTACCTCGTGGCTTCCCTGTTGGTTGCTTGATGTAGGGTCCAAGTCTCCTGGATCTTGTTCGTTCCAAAAATCACATTCCCGAAGGTTTCATTCCGTTTGGACTCTGTTTGATATTATTTTTCTATGAAACTCTGAAATAGGCAAAAAACAACAATTCTGGGCTGGGCCTTCGGTTAATAGGTTAGTCCCAAAAATAATATAAACGTGAATAATAAAGCCCAGTAATGTCCAAAGCAAAAGATAATATAGCATGGAGCAATCAAAAATTATAGATACGTTGGAGACGTATCATGGAGCGGCAGTAGTGAGGCGCAGGACGGCATGGTCGGAGTAGTTCTAGTACGGCGCACGTCGGCGTCGGCATCGTGGAGGCAGCTCTACATCGGCTTCGGCTGCTAAGTCCTTGAGGGCGTTGCGGTTCCAGTTGCGTTGGACGACGACGTCGGGGTACCGGCTCCGACGTGACGGAGGAGGGTGGCGGTGGATTGGGCGCTGTGGGGTGGATGACGGAGGAGGCTGGGGTTTCACGGCTGGTGGAGAGGGTGTTTTGTCGCCCACAGAGTATGAATGGGGAAATGGAGGGAGGCGGGGAACTAAGGGGGAAGAATATTTCAGTTTGGGACACGCTTGTTTGAAATTTGGTGAATGTTACAAGCTTTGCCCCCATCTAAAATTTCGGACATATTGCGGTTGGGGGTAGGATAGTAATCTCAGGTGTCCCAAATGTGGGCGGGATAGATTTCGGCCGAGCGCACGGGTGTTTAGGCGCCCACGCCGTATGAATGCTTCTCGGAGGCGGCTGAGACTGGCGTCTTGGTGAAGTAAAAAACCTAGCCCGGTGGACATCGGGCCGATAGTCTACACGGGCCAGAGTCAGGACAGTAATTTCCTACCACCAAACATTAGTCTCGCGCGGTTTCGGGTAACCAGAGGCCTATTTGGCGCTTCGTTCAATATTTGGGAGCAGAAGCATTTATGTTTTCAATTCTCTTGAATTGAACATTCAGGATTTTTCAAACTTCACAAATCATTACTCTTGAAAATCCTAAAGCTACAATTATTTTGGAATGGAGGTGGTACATTTGAATATACATTGTACACGAGTATATATATTAAAAAATATGCAACTTACCTCAGTTCATGCATGGTTCCAGATATAATCTCCTTGGTTGCAAAAAAAAGTTAGACATGTGTATGAATATATATAGCATGTTCAAACGCACAACAAAGATTGATGCCCCCTTTTACATCTAATTTACAAATGCCATCATCTCGGGTTCAAATAGATGAATGCACTTCATATGAATTTTAATCTTTGAAACCCCCTTTATGTTGAATTCGACATGTATTCCATTTCGTAGCTAGCAATTTGGAATGTATCCATGCAAGTGACAAATGTATGAAGTGCTTCACACTAACAACATGGAGTGCACTAATTAATGTTTATATATGAATTGCAAAAGCATCCATTGCCTGTATTTCAAACCGCTCTCACTCTACGGATCGATAATATCAAATAAACACATGCACATGCTAGAATTCAATAGAGTATGGCTATCTGATAGACCGATTTTCTTCCATACACAATTTGCAAAATTCATGATCTCATCCGAAAAATAATAATGCCATTTATATTTTAATTTAATGCGTAGAACCACCTTTTACACGTAGATGCACTATGCCTCGGCTCGTTCTCATAAACGCGCTATATATCTCTCTATCTACCACATAAGTGTGCACACTTTATATGCATCGGCATTTCTCTTTCAGACATGCTCACAATCTCTCTCGGGGTGTCGGGGAGTCTCACGCACATGCTCTCTCTGTATCTCTCTCTCTCTCTTCCTGACTACTATGTACCACTATTTTCACTAATCTCAGTTGGAAAACACTATTTCTCTCACATGCATATATACACACGCACGGTCTCTACTAGCCCTCTATACGCACATATATGTGCCTACGTGTCTCCCGCACGCACATTATCTTTAGGCCTCTCTCGCACACATTGCCCCCCCCCCAGACACACCTCTCTCTTAGTAGTTGGCAGATATGATTCCATCATATCATTCGGTAGGATATCCCTGACTGTTAGGCTGGATGGCAATACGAGGCAAAGTTTTACCCTAGTTCAGACCCTTGTAGTTGAGGAAAAAGCCTACCCAGTGGGGATAGAGTCCTCCGCGACTCTGGTAGCTAGCTTCGTGTTGTACGCCGAGTCCTCCACATGGGTCTTCGTATAACGCGTCTCGATCCAACCTATGTGGCGTTGGATGGAACCAACCCATGAGTCCTCATGTTGACCCACCACAACTAGAAATGATGTGCCCACCACACCACACACGCAATCGACCACTAAGAAAATAAGCATATACAATAGTACAATGTTATACATGAAAGTTAATTGCATGGTGCATCCAAAAATATTTGTTCTGCATTGTGAATGTTTATATATTCTCCTAAAATATTAGTCACGGGAAAGAGAAATGAAGGGCATATCTCTCCTTGTCTCCACTGGACATCCCCTCTTTCTACACCACTTTCACGTACGCACAAAAACTATCTCTCGGCCCTCTAAAAGTATGCATGCCCACGACACATTCACGCATGACGGTCACCGTATCTCAAGCTAAAGCACTATACGGTCACTTGAGTTCAGAATACGCTCATTACGTTCACCGTATATATTCTCGTGGTGATCATATGGTATCTAGCTCAGATACGTCTCTGTATTTTCTTGATGACACTGACGGACTTTGCATTTGATGCGTGCTCCATATTTTTTGACGACACTTACTCTCATTGTATTTGAAGCGAAAGCACGATATGGTCACTGTACTTCAGAATAAGCTCATCACGGTCACCACATACATTTTGTCGTGCTAACCAACATCTGGTTGGATGGTTAGGAGGATAGTGGTTTCTCGAGCCCACCAGGGTTAAAGTCCCGGTGCTCGCATTTATCCTGGGTTAATTTCAGTATTTTCCAGCGATGTGCGTTCAGTGGGAGGAGACATTCCACTCGACTACGAGGCACCTATGGTGACTTCGTAAAATCTCAAGATCATATGTTGGCCCACTCTCTCGAAGGTTCTCATAGGGGTAGGGGCTGCGTGTGTGCATTTATAGCAGTGAGTGCTTGCATGTATATATGAGTCCTTGCGTCTATACCATGTTAAAAAAATACATGTAATTATTATACGGTCATTGGATCACCCGTACAACTCCGTATTTTGTTGATGACACAATCAATTGACTAGTCAAATGTTCCACGTGGCGCAACTAGTGTCGCACCATCGGCGCGTAACCGTGGGGCCCACCTGTCAACCCATATATGAAAGAAAGAAATGGTAGTTTGAGTCTGTACTGTGTTAATAAAATAAATTTTAGGGTGATCATACGGTCACTGGGTCACCATACAGCTCTGTAATTTGTTGATGACACGATCAATTGACCAGTCAAACGTCCACATTCAGCAGCGCACATTACCATAGGGCCCACCCTGTCAGCGCATATATGAAGGACTGAAATGGTAATAAATTAGTGGTCGGTGGGTACTCGAAGTCGTGAGACCTCTGGTTGGTAGTCGCCGGTGGTGGGGCGGTCGGGTGGGGATCGCTGGAGAAAAAGCTCGGCGGGGGGGGGGGACTAGAGGGCTGGCGGCTCATGGGGGTGGAGTTTGATGATAAACTGGAGGCCCTTGATTTCGTAACCAACGGCTGGAAAATCTAATGACCAGAGATGAAAAAGTCAGTCGACTGACGTGTAGCCTCACCCTGTATGTATACATGCATGCACGCAAGACACGCACGCATGCAGGCATGCAACACTGACATGTACACATAACGAACACATGCACGCATGCAGGCGTGCAATACTGACGCGTACACATGCACTCACGAACACATGCACGTACGCACACATGCATGCAACACTGAAATGTACCCTTGCACGCACGCAACACTCGCATGCCTGCATGCGCACTTCACACGACGCAAGACACACGCTCAACCTATACGTGCATGCACCCTTTGTTAAGGACATGGATTGTTACGGGTATTAATCAATCTTATCTATGATAAGCAGAACATTGATGTTTGTAGCAGTCTTTATGAATCACAATGTATCGAACGGGCTATCAACATATTAGAATTATCTACATGAAAAGGATGATGTCACACTCAATGAACAATCATCGGTTTATGAAATGCCCGCTTCTGACCGCCCTGGCCCACCAAAGGTTCCTCTGCTGTGTGCTGCCAGCGTTGAATCACTGACATGTAGGCCATGTACCCAAAGAGCCCACACATCAGTGGAAGAATGGCGCGCTGTCCTACGTCAGAGTCGAGGGCGCCACTTGCTGCACGCCCGGGAGAAGTAGAACACGGGAGGCTGCCGCCGTTTGTGTCCCATGAAGGCCACCACGGAGATGACGCCGGCGTACATAGCAGGTGTCTTGCCGGATCCTTTTCTTGCGAGGACCTTTGTCGACCCCGCATATACCTCCGGGGCTCCTGACAGTCCGATGATCATGCTGTCGGACATGAGGAACACAAATCGATCGGCGGGTGACCATTTAGGCCAGGTATTATATACATGTGCTGTCTAGAACTAGCACCACATAGTTCATTTAAATGTAATGAAATCCGTCATGTTTGTATGGAAATCGAGTATCTTATATGATTTCCGTCGTTGTTTATATGAAATATCGCCGTGTTTGCGTGAATTTCATCCAGTTGGTTGACTTGCTATCATAATGTGTGCGGCTACGGTTGCATGGCATAATTTGCGGGTCGCCGGCCAGTCTGCGGCCGGCTCGGGCGGCGTGGTGGGACAAAAAGAACACAGCTCATGTGAGCTCATCTCCAACTTGCGCGTTGGAGGATGCATGAGAACCCGAGCTATTCCTCGTTCATCGATGGCAAAGGCACCGGTGGACAAAAGGGTCGCCAATATTTTGGCTACCCCGGGCAAGATCCAAACAGCCCCTCCCAACAGATTCAAATCCCTTGTTCGCCGTGGAATTTTGCCATGTGTTGTTTTCAAGGACTAGCAAGATGCCCGTGCATTACACGAAACATCAAGATGCATTTTTTTACAAAACACCTATTGTGATTGACCCATGCATGAGTAATCCCATGTTGTAAAAACTAATGATTGCTCGAGAATTTTATCAGATAAATAGTATCTCGAGAATTTTATCGGACTCCATTTTTGTATACAAGGGCACAAACCCATATTACAGGTACCAAGGCAAAAATTAATGTCTTCTAACTCAATGTTGCAAGCCACCTTGTTTCCTTGTTTGCCGTGTAAATTAATGTGTATTCTTCTCTTTCATGCACATCAAGTCAATGCTCACACTCCCGCATGCATGCAAAGGATAATTAATGTCCTCCTTTGCTAGTAGTACTACGAGGCAAACACCATTAATATTGGATTGATTAGTGTTAGTGGCCTTGTATATCTGCAAATTGTAATTTTGATAGTGGCCTTGTATATAAAAATGGAGGGAGAAAGATGAGAGATAAGGTGAGGAGGAGTGGGGCGTGGTGGTGAATGGTGGTCGGACTGGGCAGAGGCATGGGGATGGACGGCGCATTATGTCTAGGTTTGTATCTCTATAGTCCCTCTCGCACACACCCACATAGGTGGGGGCGTGCACGAAGAGAAGAGGTGCATGCATGGCGCACGTACTCTCGTCTCTTTCCCAACCACACCCACGCGGGTACACGGTGGAGCTTATTTCTGTATGAAAAGGCAGCCCACATGGTAACTTGACACGTGTACTGGTTGTCCACTAGATGGAGGGAGGATCGTCTACCACGGGTGAACAAACAAATTGCGACTTACGCGTTATGTTAAAAAAGAGGCAAACCATGTGGGGCCTACCTTAGAGGCAAGGCTCTATAAACTTGAGTACTTTTGATGTGTCCCGTCAACTCGTAGAACGAGGAGAAGCATGCTTAGTATGCCGTCTCCCCCGCCCACGGGCGCGGTGGCTCACAGGATGAGGTGAAGCTTGCTTACTACGCCTTACACCCGCTCCCTCGCCCATGCAAGCGGTGGCTCGCAGGACGAGGAGAAAATTTTACTACTCCCTCCGCCTAGGTGTGTAAGTCACCTTACGAAAACCAAATAATCCCAAAACACTTAGGCACCGTACATTAACTCCCTCCTCGTTTCTTGTTTTGTGGCATATCAACCAATAAAATATGTGGGTCGTGCATGCTTCAATGACTTGAGACTACGAAACATAACATGAAGTGGTTAGTTCATTGCATGCAATGCTATTAATTAGAAAAAAGACATTAAGTTTTCTCGTTTTCCTCTCCGCCTTGGTCGCGATGTACAACATAAGATGACTTACACACCTATACGGAGGAAGTAGTACTCCCTCCGTTTACTCCTCGTCCCTACCTTGGTTAGAGAGATTATCATATTGTTTGGCATATATATGTCCTTTAGTACTCCCTCCATTTAGTTAGAGGGTGCTTGGATACGTTTTAGTCTCATGACTAAAAGTAGTGGACTAAAACTTTCTAGCCTCACCCATGCTTGGATCCAAATACTAAAGAGACTAATCAAGTTAATGAGCATTTATTATCCTCCAAACCCTCCAATCCAGAACTCGCATGTGTTAAAGGAGAGGAGTTAAATGAGGAGAGAGAGGAATAATCCACATTTTAGTAGGGGTACCCGTGACTAAAAAAATTTAGTCTCAAGACTAGTTTTAGCCCCTCTTTAGTCAGGGGTGCTTGGAACTTTAGCCTCTTAAAGAGACTATTTTTAGTCAGACTAAAATAAGTCCCTAGGATCCAAGCACCCTCTTATACAAGGCCACTATAAAAAATACATTTTGCATCTATACAAGGCCACATATAGTAATCGAGACAAAAGTTACTACTCCATCCTTTCCAGTTTATGGCTCAATTTCAAAATCTCTCCAACCAAGGTAGACGGTGAGTGGTCGAATTAATTTCGTACTCCTAGTTTGCACAAGTAATTAGTACGCTCATTTTACTCAAGAAGTTATGTTTACCGGGGCATTAATTAGAATGAATGCATGAATGACCACTAAATTTCCATGAACTTCTACATGCATTGGTGAGTTTTCTCTTGACACTGCTTGCATTGGGTGATCTAACGGACCTCGAAATCCAACATGTGATGGTACTACTACTAGTAGTAGAATTGAGACTTATAAAACGAAAAAACGAATGTTTTGTAGATGAGCCCTATAAACCCTAGTGGGTACGTACTCCGTAAAATCAGATTTTCCCAAAACTAAGTCACTCAACCTTTATTTGCTTGTTTCCATTCCTGCCTCCTTGCCTCAAACAGACTATGCCAAACTCCCCTTCCTGCCGTGCGGGAAAAGACCCGCCCTCGCCTTTTTTTAGTCCGGGTTTGTATCGATGGATCGCGCGAAGCAGCAAAAACCCAAGTTGTGTCTTGTACTCCTCCATCGTCGCTCGCTTTCATGAATTCTGTACTTCCTATCGCCGACATGTCGGACATATAGCAACTGGGTCAACGTGTCAAGCACGAAATAACAGTGCAGAACAGCAGGGGACGCACCCCAGTTGTACAGCCCCAGCAGTAGTAGTAATGAGCAATGAGACGTCAAATCACAATGCCGCACCTTCCCAGACGGACGAAGCAACCATTATTTCACACTTCGGTTCGCCATCATCTCAAACCACGTAGTATTGCTTCTGCCTCAAGAGGGACACACGCATCACCTTGGTACATCATGACACGTGGGACCGCATGACAGGCCATGCTCCCCCGCCGATCGCTCGGTAAAATCACCTCATTTTACTACTATACTTCCTCTAAATCGGTTTACATGGCATGCACATAGTTCTAGGTTGAGAATTTAACTGGCTATATATGTGATGAACAATATATGTTTAGAAACTACATCCGCTTAATAAGCCAATGATATACTTTTTGTGACATAGTAACTCAGATTTAGTTAGTTAAATGGATGACCTAGAACTACGTGCACTCCCTATAAACCGAGACGTCTAAAAAACGAGACGGAGAGGGTAGTTCAGTACGTATCTTTTTAGATCAATATAGTCGGGATTCACCAAGGAGCAACACCAAGTGGTAGGCTGCACCTGTCATGTTGGCGTAGCGACTCAAGCAGGGTCAGTCCGCACACGAAATGGCGACACACTTAACAGGGCCCCTTTGGCCGACATGTGGCTCATCCACCATCTTGTTCCACATGCGATGCACCAAATTACAGCTTGGAGTAGCGGTTGGAATTGGAGGCACCCCGGTCATAGCGTCGCAGTAGTAGAAAATGAGTGATGAGGGGTCAAATCACAAAGCCCCACCTTTCCCGCATTAAGCTGGACGGACGAAGCAACCATCATTTCACTCTAGGGCACAAGAGCATAAAGAAAAGAGAAAACCAATGATGCATGCGGTAGCTACCTAGGGCACCCTAGGGTAGGGGTCTCCACTACAGATCATTTTTTTAAAGCGCCTCCACTACAAATCGGCTTCTCCCTCATCCTCTTGAAGAAAACCGATGATGTGTGCGGCGTTAGGGTTTGTAGGAATACTACTAGGGTGTGCGGTGCCACATCGTAGTAAACGGGAGAGGGATTGAGTTCAATTCGACACCTTAAATATGTGTGGTCCACTTGGTTTTAGGGGAACGAGGCAACATTTTGGGTTTGGGGACCAGTGGAAATATAGTACGTACAAAAAGTTGTGGGCGTAGGTTCCACCGAAAGGCAATGATGCATGGGCCTTGCATTTTATATACCCGGGGCCGCGTGAAATTTGGTACTCTATTCAAAACTAGTAAGGTACACATGCATTGAACGCATGAGATTTCGAAACCAAATTATGAATAAATACACACTATAGCATGTAAAGCTTTGAGTCATATATGCATGATGTAGATGTTCATTTAGTTATTATAGTTCATCTCATTCAAAATCAATTAGCTTTATAAAAATGTTAAGATTCATGGGGTTGTGCATTGTAAAGCATAAAGTAAAAAACAAATAATGGCAATACATTTAGAAAAAAAATCAATTATGATACGGAAGATTCTAGAACAAAGGAGAAGTGCTTGTGTTTTGAGGTTTGTGCATTATGCTTAAGTTCAACCATGGAGTCATCTAAATTTTACATGTGGCAGATCTGGTGGAATGTTGATGATATCCAACGGCCAGTACTGATAGGATTTGCCATCTCTGCACCGTCAGATTAGCTTCATCCAGCGACCATCTTTCAAGTTATTCGCACACTATATAGTTCTTGTGCCATAGTTGCATGTCTTGGAAAAAAAGCTACTAGTGGGTTGTACTAGCTAATTAGGAATAGAAGATGTATACATGGAATTTGTAGGGAAAGAGATGACATGGAGTATCTCAATTCCTATGAGTAGGTATTGGAAAAGAGATGTCATTTGGTTGACATCATAGGAACTTTTCTATTGAATCTAGAGATGACATGTATCTCAATTCCTATGAGGAGGGATTAGAAAAGAGATGTAATTTGGTTCATGTCATAGGAACGTTTCTATTGAATATACGCTAATGTTTATTTTCCTTTGAAATTATGGGAGCATAGGAATCCATTCATATGAACCAAGTGGCTCTAAAGCTATAGAAATGATATCATGTTTATTTCCTTTGAAATGTGGAGTGTATGAATCTATTCCTATGAACCAATTGGCTCTAAAGGAAAAAATCCTATAAAAATCATATCATATAGAGTTCCTATGATATTCCTCCACACCAAAGGATGGTTGAAATTGCTGCAGGTGATACGATGGTCTTTCTTTGTAGAATCCTCCCCCATCTTTATAGTTACCTCTCGAAGATGAATGAAATGATATATACAGGGTATTCTACATGTGCAATTTGGTACACGAAAACTCGGTAAAAGTTTGCGAGGTTTTAATTTTCAATAAAGCTATATGCACTGCATTTTGGAACGGGGGGAGCATACGGTAGTTGCGAACACTCACGTGGAAGATTTGTGTGTAGGAGGAGTGGCTGTTCTGTTAAATGACATGGCAAAACTGACACTGTCGGATGCCGATCTAATGGCTCTTACGGCGTTCGTCAGGAAAAGGCTTGTGGGGAACGTTTGTCGGATAATGATTTACAGACACATGCATTGCATTGGTATGTGCCCCCTCTCTCTCATGCACACGCACCCTCCCGAGTCCTCTTGCACCCACCGTCTATCTGCAGGTAGACGTCACACACATATGTGCTCTTCACACCCTACCCTCGAAACTTCTAAAAAACAAAAGATGTCGCGCACATTTTATTTTAGCTCACATGTCACACACTTATACTATTACTCTTGTCGCGAACGTTCTTTGGGCATAGTATATTGTACTCTCACGAAGAGAAGCGGCGCACGCACGCACTAGTTCTCTCACACCCACTCGCGGGTACATGTAGGAGCGCTTTTTTTGAAGCTGGTACAATAAAATCACTCCACTTTATATATATAAGCAGGAGCCTTAGCGCTTGCTTTACTAGGGTTCCCCTCGTTCACTCTCTCATGCTCTCCAAATCTAAGCAAGACATAGGTGGCCACACTCTCTCTCAGTTCACGGCTGGTCACAAATCCGTCCGGACAACCTCGACCGAGGTAGGGGTGTAGGTGCATCATTCACGCTCTTGTCGGCGGCGAGGGAGGAGACCAACAGCTGCCCGCGCGTGTCGATCAGTGGCCGTGTCGTTCTCTCCAAGAGAGCGCCGGCTCCGGAGGGCCTCTGACCCCTTCTTCCACCCTGCGGTATTGTCGCCAAGATGCGGCCTCCCGACGCCGTCTTAGCCACATGCTGACGACCCTCAGGTGTATATTCCTTCGAAACCTGCCTTGCTCTACTTCCCAAGCTCCCCACTTGGCTTCGTGTGGATCTTTTTCTACTTCCGTCCGCTGCTCCAAAGCCACCTAGACTTTTACTATTATTAGAGGTAAAGCTAGTTCATACAGTCAAATCTAAGAGTTGGTTCAAATAGGGTAGAAAGTGGGAAAGCTGTAGCATGAATCTAGGACTTGGTTCTAAGAGGAAACGGGGGAAAGTAGTAGATACTGGCTACCCAACCGGTCTCTTGGCTGAAAATACGAAGAAAGCATGGTGGATGGCGAAGGGTGGGGGGAAGTGGACCTATCTCTTGGTTGAAAAAAGGAAAGAAAGTGACGGGTGTTGGGGGACAACGCAAATGAGAATGTGCAGGTCTAGATCTCCTGTGCTCACATAGGAAAATGTCACTGAGGAGATAAAAAATGGGACAAATGCAGACATGCTACCAGAGTGTTTGCCGCTCTCGGCAACCACATCTGCCTCACCACTTAAATCTCACACCGCTAACATTGCTTCATCCCAGTGGAACTGCACAAATTTGATTGCACATTTACTGACCATGTGCTACTCTCATGACAGTAATACTAACGCTATTGTTCTGCATGTTAATCTACTGACAGTGTTGATGTGATCTGATGCTACTTACGTAAGGACACTTTCATACTATCAATCTAGTGCCAATTATAACACAATAGATGCTACTGTTAATCATACACCACTACAAATATTTGCCACTGAGGGAGTCCTTGGATTAGGGGGTATCCGGATAGCCGGACTGTTGGACTATGAAGATACAAAATTGAAGACTTCGCCCCGTGTCCGGATGGGACTCTCCTTGGCGTGGAAGGCAAGCTTGGTAATATGGATATGTAGATCTCCTTCCTTGTAACCGACTCTGTGTAACCCTAGGCCCCTCCGGTGTCTATATAAACTGAAGGGTTTAGTCCGTAGGACCAAGAACAACAATCATACCATAGGCTAGCTTCTAGGGTTTAGCCTCTTCGATCTCGTGGTAGATCAACTCTTGTACTACTCATATTATCAAGAACAATCAAGCAGGACATAGGGTATTACCTCCATCAAGAGGGCCCGAACCTGGGTAAACATCGTGTCCCCGGCCTCCTGTTACCATCCACCTTAGACGCACAGTTCGGGACCCCCTACCCAAGATCTGCCGGTTTTGACACCGACATTGGTGCTTTCATTGAGAGTTCCTCTGTGTCGTCATCGTTAGGCTGGATGGCCCCTTCAATCATCGATAGCGATGTTGTCCATGGTGAGACTTTCCTTCCGGACAGATCTTTGTATTCGGCGGCTCCGCACTGCGGGCCAACTCGCTTGGCCATCTGGAGCAGATCGAGAGTTACGCCCCTGGCCACCGGGTCAGGTTTGGAAGCATAAACCACACGGCCGACATCCACGGAGACTTGATCTTCGGCAGATTCGAGCCCTTGCTGAGTGCGCCGCACGGTCACGATGAGCATGATTTAGCTCTACCATCGGATAGTGTTCGCGAGATCGCACCGGCGACCGTTCCAACCCTCAATTCGGAGCCCATTGCACCATCCAAGGACGGGTGGATAGACCCCGTCACAGAGGCCGCATCTTCAGCGGCGATCGAGCCAAATACTGACCTTACCCTTCACGGGAGCCGTGATGCCGAACTGCCGCACTCTTCCCCGGCCACGGACTCTGAACCGCCTGCGCCCGTGCCTATCGAATCCGACTGGGCGCCGATCATGGGGTTCACCTCCGCGGATATCTTTCAACACTCGCCCTTCGGTGACATACTGAATTCATTAAAGTCTCTCTCCTTGTCAGGAGAGTCCTCGCCGAACTATGTCCGGCAGGATTGGGATGCGGATGACGAAAAAATTCGCCGCCCACCCACCACCCACTTAGTAGCCACTGTCGACGATTTGACCGACATGCTCGACTTCTACTCCGAAGACATCGACGGTATGGACGGATGATGCAGGAGACGAATACGAGCCACTACCCATAGGGCACTAGACGCCCACTTCATCGTATGATGTATACATGGTGGACACACCCAAAGAAAACGACGACGAGGAACGGAAGGACGCAGCGAAGGATCGATCCCTCGAGAAGACGTCAAAGCAGCGGCGTAAGCGCTGCTCCAAATCCCGCCTCGGCAGAAACAACGATCATATAGACCCAGCGATAGAGCAGGGTCAGCCAGCGAACGACGAACACGGCATTGAACCACCGTCCGACCACGGCAACATGGAGAATCAAACCGAACAACCCGTCTCCAGCGAAGATAGCAGTCTGGATGACATTACACCGGACAGGCACCCAGAGCAACAGAATCCCTATCAAAGGCTTGTTGCCACTGCGAGGAGTCTGAAAAAGCAGAAGCCAAGGCTCAGGGCTGCACAAGACATACTCAAAATTAGATGGAGTAAAGTACTCAACACCGCAGCAAAGTACGGCGGCACTCGCCACACAAAGAGCTACCCGAAGCGAAAGCTGCTACCTGAATTCGATGATGAGTCCTTAGAGCCCCCGCAATCAAAAAACAAAACAGCCATCCGATCGGATAGACGACCTCGTGGCCAACATAGAGCGGCAAATGACGCCACACACAAGCCAGTAAGCGAACCACGTGAGGACGCGCATCAAAAGGATGGCGCAACCAGATCCATCTACGGGCCAAGCAAGCGCGCTCCAGCAAGCAATGCAACACAACAAAAATCTGAACACCATGGTACACCCAAATACAGGGGTGCCACACACCCCCTATGTTTCACCGATGAGGTGCTGGACCATGGATTTCCAGAGGGATTCAAACCCGTAAACCCAGAGGCGTGTGACGGAATGACACACCCTCGGGTCTGGATTGAGGACTACATCCTCCATATCCACATGGCTCGAGGAGACGATCTCCATGCCATTAAGTACTTACCCCTCAAGCTCAAAGGACCAGCTCAGCACGGGCTTAAAAGCCTCCCCGAAAACTCCATTGGAAGCTGGGAAGCGCTCCCCGAAAATTTTCATGGGACCTATGTCCAACCACCGGATGCAGACGATTTAAGTCACATAACTCAACAGCCCAGAGAGTCAGCCCGAAAGCTTTGGAACAGGTTTCTCACTAAAAAGAACCAAATAGTCGACTATCCAGACACTGAAGCCTTAGCAGCTTATAAGCACAACTTTGGAGACGAATGGCTTGTCAGACACCTCGGCCATGAAAATCCGAGAACAATGGCAGCATTAACAAGTCTCATGACCCGTTTTTGCGCGGGCGAGGACAGCTGGCTAGCCCGATGTAGCACCAGCGACCCAATTACATCCGAAGTCAGGGACGGAACCAGGAAGCCACGACGCAGCAAAAACAATCGCTGGAATAAAGAAGACAGCCCGAAGAGTACGGCGGTAAACACCGGATTCAGAAGCTGTCGGCCAGGTCAGCAAAAGCTGCCCTCCAAAGGCAACAGAGATGAACTGTCCAACCTAAACGAGATTCTGGACAAAATATGTCAGATCCACAGCACCCCCGATAAACCTGCAAATCATACCCATAGAGAATGTTTGGTCTTCAAGCAGTCCGGTAAGCTCAACGTCGAACAAGAGGGGCAGGATACACCAAGCGAAGACGAGGACGAGCCTCACAAGCAAAGCACTGGGGAACAGAAGAAATTCCCACGAGAAGTCAAAACAGTAAACGTGTTACACGTGATGAAGGGGAGAAACAAAGCGGCACTCCTAGAGACACATGCCCCAGGGCCTATCACCACGGAGTTCTGCTACTGGTCGTCCCAACCGATCACCTTTGACCATCGGGATTACTCGGCAAGTATCCGGCATGCAGGATGTCCTGCCTTGGTGTTAGACCCGATAATTGACGGATACCACTTCACACGAGTCCTTATGGACGGCGACAGTAGTTTAAACCTGATATATCAGGACACGGTCCGCAAAATGGGGATAGACCCAACGAAAATCAGCCATAGCAATACTACCTTTAAAGGAGTAACGCTAGGCCCAGAAGCCTATTGCATGGGGTCCCTGCTAGTAGAGGTTATATTCGGCTTTCCCGATAACTTCCGCAGCGAAAAGTTAACCTTCCACATCGCTCTGTTCCAAAGTGGATATCAAGCACTACTCGGACGCGAAGCTTTCGCTCGCTTTAACGCAATACCCCATTACGCTTCCCTCATGCTTAAGATGCCTGGTCCACGTGGCATCATTACAGCAAATGGAAATATTGAGCGCTCCTTGCGCGCGGAAGACCGTGCGGCTGACTTGGCAGCCGCACACTAAACGGCCTCACCAACTAGAGCATCTGATAGGTCATTAAGACCACGGACGTGGTTGGACAAGTCCGGTGTAGCTATATATAATTGATACAGGTTTGATGGCTATGCCCCTATAACAATACAAGGGGCTCAACGCGTGTAAACAAGTGACAATTAGGCTCAACTTTACTCATCTTGAACTATACATGGTTTATTTAGTATAACCTACCTTTTGCACGACAACTTTTCAGCTAAGTTCCTCTCTTTTACAGATGACCATCATGCTACACCCGTCCAGGATACGGCACAACGGAGACACAGACGCAGACGTGCAGCAGGGACCTGTTCCAAGGATTCTTTTTAGATTAAGACCCTACGTAAACCTTTTTTACTGTCTCTTGTTGATACACATCCCCCGGATCCTCAGTACAATTGAGAAGGATGCTGACGTATTGGCATGTGGCCACGTCAGAATATTGCACATACCTGGAAACCAGGGGCTTATTATAAAGGGCATTGTTTAGCCCGGTTTACATCATAAAGACCGAATACCATAGGGAGTGTTCGTCGTCGCGAGTTTGGCCTTATATGCATCAGCTCCGAATCATGTCTTTGGTCAAATGTTGGGTTTGCCCGGCTCCTGTGTTTTGATGCCTTACGTTCCGCTCTGGTTCATCCGGACGAGCACCTCAGTAGAGAAAGCCGAAAACTGACTGTCATGATATAGCTTGAGACTGGTCAACCACTCGATGACCTAGCGGAATCTTCAGGATTCCTCCGCCTTAACAAAGGGCCGTTTCCCGGCCAGGCATGTACACGCCCCGAATTCGAATGAGCGCGGAGCCACTAGGGGCTATATAGTAGCCCCACTGTCAAACTCCTCTGGCTAACTGAAAGTGTTAAAGCATTATACTCAGATTGCCTAGTTCGCTGCGCTATCACCTCCTTAATGGACCAAGACGTTGGATCAAGTGTGAACATGCGTCTTCTTCGAGCACCCCCGCGTTATATGCATGGGGGCTGAAGCCGACGACTGCCATCTTTTAGGTTATATACATATATACATAAACGACCGCACAGGATGTATTATAATTCTTTCAGGCACAAGTATAAAATAGCCTTCACAATTCAGTAAAACATTGTTTTTCAATGTCAATACATGTCATTACAACATAATATTTTTCGAGCACTACGCTTCTATTAAAAGCGCCCTCAAGAACTTCCCGAAAGTAGTGCTCGGCTGGTACTCGGCTCTCGTCCGAATCTTGGGCCGCAATGGCGGTGGCCTCCATCTCCGCCCAGTATGTCTTCACACGGGCAAGGGCCATCTGCGCTCCCTCTACGCATGCCGACCTCTTCATCGGATTGATGTGCGGCACGGCACCAAGGAACTGCTGCAACAAACTAAAATAATTGTTCGGCTTTGGCCTTTCCGGCCACAGATGATCCACAACATACCTCATGGCGAGTCCGGACAACCTATTCAGCTCGGCCCATTCGGCTAACCGATCAGTCAATGGAAGCGGATGCTCTAGAACGTTAAATTGTGACCAGAACAGCTTTTCCACTTCGCAATCTTTTTGATCTCGGAAGTATTCAGCCGCATCGGCAGGACTCGCCGCTAAGTCCAGATATGCGTCCGCAGAACTCCACAGCCGGTCCAAAGGGGAGTACCTAGGATCTCCGAACTTCATCCGCAGCATAAAGGGCTTCCCAGCCACGATATCCCCGGCTTGACGCAGCTCCTCTTTCATCGGTCTCATTGCAAAGCGGGTGTCTTTGGTCGCTGAGGGAGTCCTGGATTAGGGGGTCTTCGGACAGCCGGACTATCTCCATTGGCCAGACTGTTAGACTATGAAGATACAAGATTGAAGACTTCGCCTCGTGTCCGGATAGGACTCTACTTGGCGTGGAAGGCAAGCTAGGAAATACGGATATGGATATCTCCTCCTTTGTAACCGACCTTGTGTAACCCTAACCCTCCCTGGTGTATATATAAACCGACGGGTTTTAGTCCATAGGACGACAACCATAACATACAATCATACCATAGGCTAGCTTCTAGGGTTTAGCCTCTCTGATCTCGTGGTAGATCTATTCTTGTACTACACATATCATCAATATTAATCAAGCAGGACGTAGGGTTTTACCTCCATCAAGAGGGCCCGAACCTGGGTAAAACATTGTGTCCCCTGCCTGCTGTTACCATCCGGCCTAGAAGCACAGTTCGGGACACCCTACCCGAGATCCACTGGTTTTGACACCGACATTGGTGCTTTCATTGAGAGTTCCTCCGTGTCGTCGCCGTTAGGCCCGATGGCTCCTCCGATCATCAACAACGATGTAGTCCAGGGTGAGACTTTTCTCCCCGGACAAATCTTCGTATTCGGCGGCTTTGCACTGCGGGCCAATTCGCTTGGCCATCTGGAGCAGATTGAAAGCTACGCCCCAGGCCATCAGGTCAGATTTGGAAGTTTGAACTACACGGCCGACATCCGCGGAGACTTGATTTTCGACAGATTCGAGCCGCAACCGGGCACGCCGCACTGTCACGATGGGTATGACCTAGCTCTGCCGCCGAACAGTACCCCAGAGGCCGCGCCCACATCAGCTCCGATCCTTAGCTCGGAGCCAACTGCGCCTATCGACGACGGGTGGCTAGACACCGCCTCAGAGGCTGCAGTCTCAACGGCGATCGAGCCGAACACCAGCCTAATCCTCTGCGAAGCCCGTGACTCCAAGGCACCGGACTCTTTTCCGGACTCCGAACCGTCCACGCCCCTGCCAATCGAATCCAATTGGGCGCCGATCATGGAATTCACCGCCACGGATATCTTTCAGCACTCGCCCTTCGGCGACATTCTGAATTCACTAAGGTCTCTCTCTTTGTCAGGAGAGCCCCGGCCGGACTATGGCCAACATGATTGGGATGCGGACGACGAAGAAATTCGACACCCACCCACCACCCACTTTGTAGCCATTATCGATGATTTAACCGACATGATCGACTTCGACTCCGAAGACATCGACGGTATGGACGACGATGTAGGAGACGAACATGAACCAGCACATATAGGGCACTGGAAAGCCACCTCGTCATATGACATATACATGGTGGATACACCCAATGAAGGCAATGGCAATGAGATAGCGGAGGATGACCCCTCCAAGAAGCAACCCAAGCGTCGACGTCAGCGTAGCCGCTCTAAGTCCCGCCAAAGCAAAAGTGGTGATACCGGCATAGGAGATAATAACACTCCGGATAGTGCCGAAGGCAACAACAATCCCCTCCAGCAAGATTTAGAGCAGGAGGATGCAGAAGCCAGCCCTCCTAAGAGAGCGGCAGAAGGAGAGGAGGAAGATGACAATTACCTGCCCCCTCCGAAGACGAGGCAAGCCTCGGCGATGATGAATTCTCCGTACCAGAGGATCCCCTCGAACAAGAGCGCTTCAAGCGCCGGCTTATGGCCATGGCAAATAGCCTCAAGAAAAAGCAGTAGCAGCTTCAAGCTGATCAAGATCTGCTAGCTGACAGATGGACTGAAGTCCTCGCGGCCGAGGAATATAAACTCGAGCGCCCCTCCAAAAATTACCCAAAGTGCAGGTTACAACCCCGACTGGAGGAAGAAGCGTATGATACGGCTGATCGGCCACCTCGTGGCCATGATAGAGAGGCATTCCAGCCAAAAACTCAGCCTCCACCCCGATGCCATTCACATAAAAAGGCCTGGGGAGATACGCCAGACCTGCGGGACATATTGGAGGAAAAAGCAAAGCATGCAAGATTGATCTACGGATCACGAAGGCGCACAACTCTGCGAGACGATAAACGTCATGCCAGATACAGTAAAAGCAAATCCGGCCGGGCCGAACACAGTGGGCAAGACCCATTCGAGCTGCGTCGTGATATAGCCCAATACAGAGGCGCCGCACACCCCTTATGCTTCACATATGAAGTAATGGAACATCAATTCCCAGAAGGTTTCAAACCTATAAATATTGAATCATATGACGGCACAATAGATCCCGCAGTATGGATCGAGGATTTCCTCCTCCACATCCACATGGCCCGCGGTGATGACTTACATGCCATCAAATACCTCCCACTAAAGCTCAAAGGACCAGCGCGGCATTGGCTTAACAGCTTCCCAACGGACTCCATTAGCTGTTGGGAGGATCTGGAAGCCGCATTCCTCGACAACATTCAGGGCACTTATGTCCGACCACCAGACGCCGATGACTTGAGCCACATAATTCAGCAGCCAGAAGAGTCGGCCAGGCAATTCTGGACTCGGTTCCTTACAAAGAAAAATCAAATCGTCGAATGTCCGGATGCAGAGGCCTTAGCGGCTTTCAAACACAACATCCGAGACGAGTGGCTAGCCCGGCACCTTGGTCAGGAAAAGCCGAAATCTATGGCAGCTCTCACGACGCTCATGACCCACTTTTGTGCGGGAGAAGACAGCTGGCTGGCTCGTAGTAATAACATATCAAAGAACCATGGTACCCCGGATACCAAGGACGGCAATAGCAGGTCACGTCGCAACAAACATAAGCGCTGTATTAATAGCGAAAATACCGAGGATACTCCAGTCAATGCGGGTTTCAAAGGCTCTAAACCCGGTCAGCAGAAAAAGCCATTCAAACAAAGTACGCCGGGTCCGTCCAGCTTGGACCGTATACTCGATCGCTCGTGTCAAATACACGGAACCCCAGACAAGCCAGCCAATCACACCAATAGGGATTGTTGGGTGTTCAAGCAGGCTAGCAAGTTGCTTGCCGAAAACAAAGACAAGGGGCCGCATAGCGATGACGAGGGGGAATCACGGCAGCCACACAATGGAGGACAGAATAGGTTTCCCCCACAAGTGCGGACGGTGAACATGATATACGCAACCCACATCCCCAAGAGGGAGCGGAAGCGTGCGCTCAAGGACGTATATGCGTTGGAGCCAGTCGCCCCAAAGTTCAACCCTTGGTCCTCCTGTCTGATCACCTTCGATCGCAGGGACCACCCCACTAGTATCCGTCATGGTGGATTCGCCGCACTGGTCCCAGACCCAATCATTGACGGATTTCACCTCACTGAGTCCTTATGGATGGTGGTAGCAGCCTGAACCTGCTTTATCAGGACACAGTGCGCAAAATGGGTATAGAACCCTCAAGGATCAAACCCACAAAAACGACCTTTAAAGGCATCATTCCAGGTGTAGAGGCCCATTGCACAGGCTCAATTACACTGGAATTGGTCCTCGGATCCCCGGATAACTTCCGAAGCGAAGAGTTAATCTTTGACATAGTCCCGTTCTGCAGTGGTTATCATGCGCTGCTCGGGCGAACCGCATTCGCTAGATTCAATGCGGTTCCACATTATGCATACCTCAAGCTCAAGATGCCAGGACCTCGTGGAGTTATTATAGTCAATGGAAACACAGATCGCTCTCTACGAACAGAGGAGCACACCGCGGCCCTCGCAGCAGAAGCGCAAAGCAGCCTCTCAAGGCAATCAACTAGTTCGGCGCTTCAAAGCCCGGACACCTTCAAGCGCGCTCGGAGCAATTGGCAAATGGACCACCTGGCACGATCTGAGCTCGCATAGCAATACGGCGCCCACCCAAATCCCAGCCCAACGGTAAAACTCGTGCCACGCGTAAATAATTACGCACTAAAAATATCATGGGCATAGGTGGGGAGGGGGGGGGAAAAACTGCGGCACGCCCCAAGACACGGCTTAAACTGCACTAGGGGCTTCCCGTTTTGTAATTTTTCTCTTTTTTCAGGACCTTAATCTCTAGAAACACTGTCCGGCAGCACTATTGCCGAACACATGATGCAACAAGCAGGGAGGCAACCAGCTACGTCATACCACGGAATTCCCAAGTGGATTACAGTAATGAGCGAAATATTCGATTTCATGTCATTCCTCAACTTGCCCTTGGAAGGGACATAGTCCTACTCTTTGCTTATCGCACTACCTGTATCACTCTACTTCAACGCGATCTTTTGACTAAACAATGCATGACATTACGACTATTATTGCATTCCTGTTATATATATAACCATGTGTTCATTAATGACGCCTTGCAACCGTACACTTTGGTACGGCCAACACACCAAGGGCTTACGTACCCCACAATACGGTGTGAAAAGTCTGAACACTTTCACAAGTGCAACACCCCGAAATTATAGCATTATATGCATCAGCTCTGAATCATGTCTTTGGTCAAATGTTGGGTTTGCCCAGCTCCTATGTTTTGGTACCTTACTGTCACATCCCTAGCTTCTGGTGTTGCCTAGTGTTTGCATCTTGCTTGCATCATGTTTAAATTTCTGAAACTTGAATTGAGGATTGTTGAAACCTCAGAAATCTGATTAAAAGAAGGGCAAGCACCCTTTAAATAGCATTCTGTGAATCCAAAATGCCCTAAAAATAGTTTAGTGAATTTTGCAAGAGTTATATATCAAACTAAAATTCTGGAACATTTTTAAGGAATTATTTGGTCTCTGAATTTAAATCAATAATCTATTTGAATTTGGGGATATATTCATAATATATAATGAATATATTTTCAAATGCTTTGAAATATTTTATGTACTTTTGGAATAGTCCAGAGAGGTAGCATGAAATATCTCTGTGTTTTGGCACTGTTT